>NC_056725.1:1435807628-1435907628 GCF_019279795.1 Protopterus annectens
CAGAATCTTTTTTAATAGCAGACAGACCAGTTTTGGCCCCAAAGAGCCTTTTTCAATGTCAAAATACAAATGAAGGAAAATTCAACCTTCTTTTTAAACTATTAGAGCAACACCAAATCGCAAATAGATGCCAATAAATCATAAATAATTGATTGAATCAATGTGAAACAAATTAAAACACAAATACCTACCACCAATATTAACTATACATGTCACACAATAAATATATATACAGAAGCAAAAAATAGATACATGAAATATAAAAAGTACATATGGAAAAATAGCATAAATATATATGTGTATGTGTAAATCCTCAGGGAATGCCTCATAACACACTGGCTATGCCCCTGCTCTACCCTGACTAACATCTCATTCCCTGTCTCCCACTCCCTTTACTCATCCCCTGTATTCTGACCTACAATGTCTATTTGGTTTTACTAAAAATGCCAACCACTACCTAAGTATTAAAGGAGACTTCCTCTCAGCTCTATTAAATGAGTGACTTACTCTAGAAGTACTCACCTTCTACTTAGCTGTAAGTAAACATAAGTATGCATGCCTGTACCCAGGCCTCTGATGTAAAATAACTAATATTGCTTTTTTTTTTCTTTTTCGTATTATATGTCATCTTAAGTTTTTTTTTCTTGCCAACTCTGTGCACTTTTTATGTCTGATCTAAATTAATTTAATGTCACTTCCTGAGATTGTATATATTGTATGTTATGATACTATTGCATATATCGGAGCTTTTCTCCCCGGGCCTCTACTGAAAATGGACATATATCCAGTTAGACAAGCCCGGTCAACAAATGTGAAATAAATGTAAAATAAAAAAATAAAATAAAATGTGTAAAGATGCATAGAGAATGAAAAAAACATATTCCTTGAAGCCTAGAAAAATAACAAAACCTAATTATCCAACCTATTTCTTATTAGAAACTCATGCCATTAAATATAAATAAATGAATATCACTAGTTAATAAAATAAAATAAAACTGATATACATACAAAAGCAAAATTGATGCATGAAACATAAAAAGTCCATAAGGAAAACAGCATATATACATACATATGCAAAATTGATGCGTACAATATAAAAAATATATTCTACAAATGTTCATTTACACCTTGAGGAAAAAGTCCACCAAGCCTAATGATCCAAACTTTTTCTTTTCTAGTTAGTATCTCATCCTATTTGGTTTTAATAAACTTATATCCACTTATTTTGTCAATAATAGTGATACGGAAACAAGCAGTACTATGTACAAGAGAATGTTTATATAGAGCATTAGTAATGACTCTATTTCTCATGTTGCTAAGGTGTTCTGATATATGTAACTTCATTGCTCTGGTGGTCTGTCCAATATAAAACGCAGAGCAATTACACTTCACTATTATCCTAGGATTCCATTTTACTGAGGTCTGCCTTTAGCTTTTCTTTCAAAGTTGTTAGTACTTTTATTGGTGCTTGCAATGCAAGTTACATTTTACACTTCAATTACATGTGCAACATTAAGTTTCCCATCTTCTGAGAAACATCAGCATGCTCATGTTCCACAGGCATTACGTTTCAACACTTCTATTCTACTTTTACTTCATTAATACATTTTGTCAAGCCAAAAAGTTGCATTAATTTAGCCAAGTCTTCAGTATATTATTATCTTTCCCAACTACAAAATAACATCAAATATCACACCTCAGATACATATTTCTTGGGTGCGTATGCCAACATTGGGTGATGACTTCCCTTCATAGGGCATTAATTTGATATTCATCTTGGTATTTATTTCCGGTTTAATGTTCATGATTCCTAGATCGTATTCCAGCATTACATTTATCTGTGTTCCAGTATCAAGCCTGAAGTGAATTCCCATCACATGGACTGTATAAAACTGCAGTCCACTCTTCCCTTTCCTGTTCCCGCTGCATTGCAGTAGCACCCATAAACAGATCACATGATGCTTCACTGCAGTTTTCATTTTCATCTATTTAGACTTTCCTCTGTTACCTGCGTGTCATTAGAAAGGGATTCTTCATACAATACACTCTAATATTCTGTCCTGAATGCTAGACAATGATACGGCTTGTGCTCTGTACTTTGTACGTGGTGTCACTTTCACTTCCCAGCACTGTTTCCATGCAATTTCTTCTTCATGTACTTGCTGCTCTCCTTTAGTTTTGGTATGCTGACCATGCACTTTTCAAAACAAGTGACAGCTGACTGCAGTTCTTGGTTTTAATTCCATTTATCATTATTTCTTTAGGCTAGTACGCCAGTATAGACCATTTAGCGTTGGCTTTTCCAGATTTGTTATAGTTGTAACATTGAGTTTTCCCACCTTTTGAAAATGTATCACCTTAGTCACAATCTACATGCATTGTGTTGCAATGGTGTGTTCTGCTTTTTCTTCATTAACATATTTTGCCAACTCTCTTTAGCCCAGTGCTTGATGACTTATTACCTTTCACAGCTACAAAAAGAGCATCAAATCTCTCACCATTGTCACATATTTATAAGGTACATTTATCCATAGTTGGAATAACGTCTAGACTACAGGAAGTTAATTTTATGTTATTCTTCTTATTTGCTGAAGTTTTAATGTCCATGACCCCTTGCTCAAATTCCATTAGTATGCTGATCCCTGTTCCTGTATCAACACTTAGGTGAATGCCCATCATAATGAGTGTCCACCAAAAGATTATCTCCTTCTTCATTGGAGTTTTCAACCTACTTGGATAACTATCTTCTGTTATCTGCATGCTCTTGGAAAGTGATTCTTTATTTGACAGTTTCAACTTTCTTACCAGAATGTTAGACATTGTTGTGGCTTGTGCTTTGTACCACACTGTATGTGATGTCACTCTCACTTTTCAGCAGTGTTTCCATGTCGTTTCTTCTTCACATCATTTGCTCTGCTTTTCTTTTAGAGTGAAAACCATGTCACTTTTGAAAATAAGTGCCAGCTGAACCAGTCTTTTGTTTTAATTGTGGTTGTCATCTAGCCTAGTAAACATATATAGAGCTTTTTAAAGTATTAGGGTTGACTCTGAGTAACATTTGTTTTAGTCCCTTGTCTTTGATCCCATCATGATTCGTTTGTGAAGGGCACCAAAAATTACAACTGACTTTTTAACTTTAAAACCATTATAAACCATTCCACAGACTCAGTATGTGGCTTCTGATGTCTTATCAAATACGTTTCTCTCTCTCAGGCTTCACATTTGTTGTCCTTTTATCTTCCATCAGCTACATGTTGTCAGAATGTTTAGGCTGCCTTCTTTCTCTTTATCACCAGTAAAAGATAAGCAAAGGTAGAACCTTAGATTAAATATTTTCCTCTTCAATATTCCCTGATAATTTCAATTCACTTGGAAATTTAAGGTACTACTTCATTGTTTATACTATACAGGCATATTAATGTGGCATCTTTGATACGTTGTAGGCCAGACCATCTAGTGGTGCAGTTTCTTTTTTCTTTGCCTTCATTTTTTCCTATCACCCACTTTTCAATAGATCAGTGATTGTTTAATGATGGCTACCTTAATGATAATCCATCTCAGGTGACTTTTGGTGAAAAGGGAATGAATGATTCAATTGATAGTTGATAGGGGCTTAGTGATTGCCAGGCACTGGGAGACAATAATTGAAAAAGAATTGCTGTCTCCAGTAACTTCTGCTACCATGTTTTATTTTGCCAATGAAACAAGAGAATGGCTCACATTTAACAGATTTCTTGTATTATAGACTCATGTGATTTACTCATAATGTACACAATATAACATGTAGCATTCATGAGACAGGACAACAGCTCATACTTCCAGGGCCCAGAGTGCTCAGATTTGTGTATATACACCTGGCATAGTCTGAAGGCAGGCTTCCCTTTAGAACAGGTAGTCATGACACTATTTAGTCCTAACTTAATTGTTAGTTATATACACAAGTGAACTCACAGTTAATTCAAACCTACCTGTGGTGGTGACATGAGGTGGGGTCCACTGATATTGCACACTGAAATAATTTAAATATTAATTATAAGAACTTGAGATCTCAGTTTAATTCAACCAGGGAATGTTTAGTTATACTAGCTGGAAATAAATAGCTGCCATTTCCCTGGAAGAGATAAAGACGAAAATGGAAATTAACTGCTACCTCCAGTCTTTACGTTTTACATGAGTGGCACTTCCAACAGCAGGAGTGTGAGAAGTGAGTATAATAAGAAAACAATGTAACAATATACTAAATACTGAATCACATTACAAAAACAGACATTCTGCCTGAAAAATATGTGGAAAATATATAAAAGATAGAAAATGAAGCAGACAGAAATCTAGCCTGCTAAAATATGTTTTCTTTAAATATTTTGTAGTCGTTGTCTAGAAACTTGGTGACATCTTGACTAAACGTCTCATGTAAATCATATATGTGGCAGAAACCCCCCTGCACCTCCATATCCCATGCAACTTGTATACACACCAGCTCCAAGATCATAAAGTGGAGAAAAGACAAAATCTTGCTCCCTGCTGTACAGGGACCATGCATATAGAGATGCAATACCTGATACTGAGAGACTTTAGTCTCTTAAGCCAGCAAAACCAATGACCTGCAGCCATGTATATATAGATAAAAGAGTAGTTATCTTTTTGTGGGCTGCATACAGATGTGGAAATAATATGCTGATTGCTGCTGCTGGTTTTTATGTATAAATATGTATGAGCAACTGGTCAATTTTATGATTTTTCTTAGTGTTAATGAATTAAACTTCACAATAGCTTGCAGTTTGGAAGTACCTTATTGCATGTCATGGTTTCTAAGCTTGTCTATGGTACAGTACAAGCCCTAGTATATAGGAAGCCTAATACAAGAAATATATTGCTAATGTCATTGAGTTGTCAACTATCATATGCAGTGAAAGATATATCTAAATCATAGCATTTATAATCGAGGATTTACTCATAAATGTTTGACTTTGTGCTGGAAGCAGGTAAACTGGATGATAGGTTTGGGTACTAAGGATGTGACGACTGCACTTTGGAAGAGTGCAAAAAGTGATTTCAGGAACAAGACTAGAAAGCAACAAGTTTAATACATCCCTAAACCAGCTTAGGCTTCTTATCACATATAGAAATAACATCAGGAATATCAAGAATAGTTTGGAGAAATATTGGCATTGTGTCACCTTGAAATAAGATTGAAGTGATTTATAGGGCTAGATTACAAAACAGATTACACTTTAGTAGTGGTACTACATTTAAGCTATAAATGTCGTCAGAACAGTTGCTGTTCCCACAGAATTATTATGTTCATGGAATGCAAATGAAAACTAATGCAAGCTTTCCCTAGCCGGTCACTCTGTATTCACCGTTCTGAAACACCTTGACAGCACATTATACTTTTAAATGGCGAATGCAAGAATTGGCAGAGAATAGTAACATAGTTTAAGAGACAAAATGTTGTCACTTTTAGCAAATACAGTTAGACAACCAAATTTGACAATGGCTAAAGACATGATACGAGGTGGATCAGAGATCACCGCCATTGATGCTATGTCATATAGGTTGGATGTGACACAGATATCCTAATATGTGTAGGTAACACGAGGTACAGATAGGATACAGTTTTATGCATACAACAGGCTGGAGCATAGGACATGCAGCTCTGGCTCCATTTATGAAAATCACACTCTCCAGCATGGCCTCCTATGTTGAGTACATGATGATAACCAGTGACCACAGAAAAAGGCAGGAAGTAAAATGAGGCTCATTTGTGTTACTGTGAGGTGTACCGTGGTTGCAGGGTCTCAGAGGTTATTTGCAGTTTGTGTGAAATAAAGCTGAAGTACAGTCTAGCTGCCGGATTTCAGAGTATGACCCCATTATGGTGTGACTGTGAAAGAGAAGAGATAAAAATGATGAGATATAACAGACTGAACCAATGCATCTGTTGTTAAGACACTTTGTGGCTGTGAGCCTCTGTGGAGACAGCCACCCACCTTTAAGCAGCGTTTGCTTGGGCACTGTTTGATTAAACTATGTCCAAGCAGAAAATGTAATGGTTATCATTTAACATTACAGGCATTAACAGCATGAGAATGTAAACTATCTTACATGCTAAGCATCACTTTCTAATTGTGATGTTTAGCTTTCTCTTCCTGCACTGGGCTACATGACAACATTTAACATCATCATGCACAACTGCAAGCACATGAGCCACAGAAGTGCTGCCAGCTCATCTACGAATGATCATGCTGTTGTTTGCAGCCTTTACCACCAGAATCATCATGATGTGACTCCCCGTTGGAGTCCAACTACATCTCTAAACAACCTTACTTCACTGTTCTGGACACAACAGATGCTGTAACAGTAATAATGGGGACTGCTGATGTGTGACTTCTTCCTGTATCCTGTGTTTCAGTGTTGTGTCCTGCATGCTGACACCATTACCCATGACTGTGCACATGGGCAATGCTGGCTGAGGCATAGTGTGCTAACCAGGGCCTGATATGCCAGCTGTAGCATTAGTATCACTGTGGATTCTCATCAAAATCTGTCCACACAATGTGGCCATATTGGGGATGATGTCACTGACATGATTTTGTTATTAGGTTCCTGGTCCTCCCCCTGAATGGGGGTTGGGTCCTGGCTATATGACGTTTCCTAAATATTATAAATGAGTTTTTCCTCATTTTAGTTATAGTGGCATTAGTGTCAGCCACTATACCTTCAGATGGTCAGTGAAAGCAGAGCCACTGCTTCCATTTCACGGAATTACTCTGATCCGTGCTTACTTTAACTTTGTAAAAATACTTCTTGATCCACATTTCTTCAGTATAAAAGAAGTGAACAATTAGGGGGTTTATTAAAAGTTCAAAGGTATGGTTCTTCAAAAGAAATTCTAGACCCCTCCTTTCTTACACACTTTCAGGTACAAAATATCCTCAGCATTATGACTGAAAGCTGCCACTTCAAAGAGCTACTAATGCAAATGTTAGCTGCCTGTAAACATTACAGTGGCCAAAGTGAGGCTATCTAACAGCTCATGTAGTATTGCTGTAAAACGTAGCACTGGTCTTATAAAAACTTAAAAAGTAAAAACTCATGGGCATTCACAATCTATGTAGCCGAAGCACTGTTATATATTTAAGGGGGAGTTTTCATATATCCCATGGGTCTCCACTACAGGAGTTTTAAGGTATCACACAGTGAATTCTGTAGCTGGGCTTGGTCTTTCTTGCAGTTTTTTACTAAATTGTTTGTCTGTGTGAAATTTTACCCCTTGGTATGCATATAAAGATTTTTCTAACAAGTAACTGTTTGAAAAAATACATTCACATTTGCTGTTTATAGCATTTTATTAACATCAGTAAGATAGATCAGGATTTAAAACTGTGGACAGTGGCCAACATTAAAAACTCCAAACTGTCTGCTGTCTTGCCTAGGCCTTGCAGGCTGTGACAAATTCCTATTTTAAACTCTTCAAGAGAAGGATAGAAAAAAAATGGTGGGATCTTCATGATCTGTGGCAGGGAAATGTGGAAACGGAAAACAAAAGCTGGAAGGAGTTGAATGGTTTCTTACCACTAAACAACATCTAGGTGGTGTTATAATGAGCAAACATATCCCTGGGATAACAGTATGGTTGGGTGCAGTTTTTCTTTAATGATCTCATTAGAATGCAACTTATGATCCTTCCCAAGATTTCATTAATGGGAATGCAGCATTACCCCAATGGTGTGCATTGCTGGTATTGTAAAATACTCAGTTTCCAGAAGAGCTTTTCACTGGCATGCTATACTTACTTTAGTCCTTCTTAATCTTGGTTACAACACACCCTTCAATGCTTAATAATGCACCAAGAAACAAGAAGGGAGTATCTTGTAATGCTTTATTTTTATTTTTCCAACTTGCACTTTATTTTTATGGTAACCTGCATCTTACTGTTTTCATAATAATCAGTGTCACCCTGACTATGATAAAAAGACAGATAACTGCATTGCATTTCACTTGTGTGTGAGAAAAGCAATAAGCAAGCAATAATGCCTGACAGGGTGTGTGGAATTAACGCCTGCCCAGGGTGCACCTGGAAGGGGGTTAATTACATATTAACACACCCCCTGGAGGATGTTATTGTACATAGAGAATGGGGTCTCTGTAAAATTGTTGTTTAGTTTTTTTTTAAGTACTTTATTATTTTTTATGTATTTTTGATGTAAAATAGTTCCTCTGCCTAATGTTTCAAACTTGCTATAGTATATGTTAATGGTGTTGGAGGAAGCATTTTACATCAAAAATATATGAAAAACATATGTTAAGGTAAGAGATCGAGAGCATACCTCACAACCCCTTAGAACAAGAAATCTGAACAAAGCCATAAATAATGGGGGAACAAAGGCCCCAAAATATGGACAATCTTTAAATATTGGTTTTACAAACATAGAAAGTTGATAGAATAAGAGGTTTCATATTACCATGTATTTTCTAAAAGGGAATGAAGTCTGAAATTCAAATGTCTATCAGTATTTTTTGACTTCAGTTATCGATGTTTTGCCAGCGATTTACCAGAAAACCAAAATTTTATGAGGACCATACCAAAAATATGAGTAAAAAATCTGGACATTCTGCAAAAATCTGTACAGTTGAGAGGTATGTAAGGTATGCAGATCTGTTAACTGCTGCCAGGGATCACTCTCACTCTTCACTCTCTCTCTTTCTCAGTCACACAGTCTTTTCTCCTTTCATACATGCATACAATCTAAGTCACAGACACACACACGCGCACACACACACACACACACACACACACACACACACACACACACACACACACACACACACACACACACTTTTTTATTTTAATTTTTTTTCTGTTTTACTTTACATTCGCTAAACAGCAAAAGCACTGCTTAGCAAGTGTAAAACAATGGCTTGATCGATCTCACTGTTCACTCTTTCTCTCCCACACACACATACACAGACTCTTCTGCTTTTACACACACATACATATACGCACACAGTCTCTTCTGTTTTCATGCAAGGATTCAGTCACACACAGACAGAAACATAAGCACACTCATGCATGTACATACACACATGTACACTTTTTTATATTTATTTTTCATTTGCACTAAACAGCAAAAGAGTTGATTAATGAGTGTAAAATAATGGCGCGATTGATCACGCTTTAATTCACGTGCATGCATACACTTACACACACATACAGACATAAACACACACACACACTTTTTTTAATTATCTTTTTTCTTTTTTTTTTTTTTTTTGTTTTTACATTTTACACTTGCTAAAGAAAAGAAACACTGCTTAGCGAGCGTAAAATAATGGAATAATGGCGGATGTTATTTTTTTTCTGTCTGAGCTCAATGGCAGCTTGATATGCTGCCATGAAGAGGCAGACCCGTTTTTTAGTGGGCATTACTTCTGCATTAATACCCTTCTGAAGAACATTTGTTCTCCAGTCAGGATGCTGATGTAAAGTATGCCCATTCTCTAAAACAGCAATAACATCCTTTGCTTCTTTGTGCTTCAGATTCTGACAGGAAGTTGTATTAATCTTCACAGTACTACAAACATCCCTAAATAATCTAAATAGAAGATATAAAATAAATGTAAAAACTTTGAAGTAAAAAAGCTGACTGAAAAACCAAAGATTGCTGTCCCAAAGCCTAAACCAAAAAATGCACGGACACTAAAAATGAGCACTTTCATTCACCTTAATAACTGTGAACTTCCTCAGAAAACATTCAAACCACCCATACAAACGTTTAAATACTTAATTACAATATCACATGATTAATGATGTCACAATGACACAAATACCCCTTTTCATAAAAATAGTAATAAAAACATATATATAAACATAATTCATCTTTGATAAAATAAATGTATTTATTTATTATTTATTAACATTTGTTGATCGGGAAAGTCCACTGGGTCAGAAACCCATTTTCAGTGTTGGCCTGGGGAGAAAAGCTCCACAGAAAATGTAATGCAGAGTACTATAAAGGTAAAATAAACAATGAATAATGAACACAGGCTTTATAGAATTACATTGGCTAGTAATGTAAAACATACAGTATTTAAGAATAAAGAGCCTTTAAAGAGCATTGTATTTTGCTTCAAGGTAAACTGTTCTTTAACTACTTTCCTGGTTCTAAACAAGGAATAGATAGAGAGATTAGAATATGTTAGTAATGTTAACCAAAACTAGGTGTCTACAACACAGCAGTGAATGCCTGTAATTGAGTGCAGTGACAGGAGCTCTAGGGAAATAGTGGCAGATTTGATGCAGTTTTTTTGAGACGAACAATGCATACTGGGATACATAGAGGCAGACTAAACTTTTGGAATTCCTTCAATATGCCAGACCCCGTGTGGCCAGACTCAGAAATTACTTATAAAAATATTTAAAAACCTATAAATAGTCCCAGAGTGGTGTTAAAAATGTAGGAAACACCAAACCATGATGAAATGAACACGCTTTTTGAGTCTGAGGGCGCGGTTGTCCTTTAAGAAAGTTATTAGGAAGGTTGACAGGGGTTACTTAATGGAGAAAGGAGAAAGAGTGTATAATTAATTTTATTTGCTTATGGTGGCTTAGACTTTTGTGCACATGAACAAGTATGATTATTGAGGTAGTGGCATTTTAGTGCAGATTTGAAAGTTTTTAATGAGTCTAGGTGACTGATAGATGAAGGCAGGGCATTCCATAATCTGAAAATAGTACAGCAATATAGGATTTTTCCAGTTTTTTTGTTGGGTTTGTTTATACTTAAAAGCTGTTTGTTGGTATACCGAAGATTCTGGATTGGGATATGTGATTGTAGGATAGAATGAAGTGCAGGGCAATTGTTAGGTTTACATATCAGCTTGTAGGCAAGGGTTAGTTGGGTATAATTTAGGTAGAGAGGGAATTCAAACCAATTCAGTTCTGAAATGGCTTGGCAATTGTGTGTGCAGTTTGGAATCCCAGAGGCAAATTTTGCTATTTTATAGTAACATGATTGCAGTTTATTATTGAGCGATGTGTGAAGGTTGGTAAAAATGAGACTTCCATAGAGGAGAGAAGGGATAAGTAGAGTATTTGCAAAGTTTTATTTTGGTTGGCTTATCTAAATATAGTTTATGTCTGTAAAGTTTGTCTTGATACTTTAAATCAGAGCATTTGTGATAAGACAACAGCAACAATAATTGCATAAATATAAGGCTGTTGAAATGATCACAGCCAACCAGATTCAAGGGACTAAAAATATGTAATAAAGCTGAGTGCACTGTGGCAGGGATTCATAAAAAAAAGTTTGTGGCACAGTTAATCAACTATTCCTGATTTTGGAGAATGTCCCTGATGTTACCTTTTATTTTTGTTCTGTCCCTCCTAAAATATTTTATATTTTGGTAAATTACTGAGGATTACAGTAAGTCAATAATGCTAGACATTAGAGTTTCATGCTTCTTATTGTCTTGAAAATGCATATTGATGCACATCCTGTTGTTTAACTTTTTAAGTGAATTAGAGTAACATTTAAAATTGTCCATGATTTTGGGCCTTTGTCTCCCAGTTATTTTTGGCTTTGTCTAGAATTCTTGAGCAAATAAGTTGAGAGTTATGGCTGCGTTTAATCTGTGTGCCTGCTATTTTCCTACAAGTGTCTTGTTTCATGGCTGCACAGTGGAAATATACAGGAACAAAATCTTCAACTTTTAACTAAGGTTTTTATTTAGCTTTGATTGTACCAAAAGCAGAATCTATACTCAGGAGGATATATTGAAGAAAATAAGAGGGTTTTAGTCCTGGATCTGTCGCCAAATGACTTAAGTTTTCATATAGTGTCAACGACAGCATTTTCATTTGGTGTCGCATAGAAAAGAAAATGATTCCACACTGAATGTTTTTTTACAATTTTATTTGCCTTTCTTGGTATTCAGGGACGTATTCCCTAAGATGCTGTTGCTCCTGTTCGAGATGTGGAAATAAAAGACATCCTGAACACCGTGCAGCATTCTCTCGTAGGAAATCAGCTAGTGTGGGAAATGAGGCTAACAATCCCTGTTGAAATCTTGAAGACCATAGACTGATTTTACAGTAAAATACCTTAGTCTCATCTCTCATATTAAATGTGTTACTGTCCTGACCTTGTAGTGAAATCTTCAGTCCATTTATCTTCTGTAAGATGTCTGCTGTATATGACAGGACAGCAAGCCACCATGCAATGTGAAAATGTTTTACAAGCTCAGCACCACTTTTTACAAAGAATACAGTACTTTCCTCTTGTTATCCAACACACCACTAAAAGCAATGATGTTTTTTAGTTGGCTCTCCACACCTCATACAACACTGTAAAAACTTTAGTCTTGCAGTCAGTGGTTGCACTTTCATAAAGCTGTCAGGTTTCACAACTACTGCTCAAACACTGCTAAGCAGGTGACATCTCCTTTGCCAACAGTTTTCTCTGTGGATTATACAGTGATTTCTCATAACATAAGTAATTAAAATGTCCCTGTTTTTGGGCTTGTTTCTAAAATTGCTGGCTGATATCTGATTACTTAACAAAGGAGCTCAGAGCCATGATTGCAGGTTGAAAAGGTTTCACTGTAGTTGTTTCTTGCTCATCGTGTTAAGTATTTTGTTGCATTTGGAGCACATGGTAGAGGAAAGGTGTTTCCTTGCAAAACAGTATTTAAGGTCGATATTGCCACCAACATCATGCTTTATAGTGAACCATCACCTTTTACCACTGCTCTTTGTTTTATTTATTTTATTGCCTGGGGAATTTTCATCTTCTTCTTTCGGCTTTTCCCAGTTAGGGGTCGCCACAGTGGATCACCTGTCTGCTCATGATTGACAGTGGAGTTTTATGGTGTTGAGTTGCCAGCCCGGTGCCCAACCTTCCACAGAAGGCACACACTCACACCTAGGGCCAATTTAGAGTGTCCAATCCACCTACAGCATGTCTTTGGGTTGTGGGAGGAAACCGGAGCACCCGGAGGAAACCCACGCAACCACAGGGAGGACATGCAGACTCTGCACAGAAGGCACCTCAGCCAAGGATCGAACTGGAAAACCTCTTGCTGTGAGGCAGCAATGCTTACCACTGCACCACCATGGCCGCCTTCACCACCGTGGCCGCCCTCACCACCGTGGCCGCCCTGCCTGGGGAAGTTTCATAAACTTCTTTAATAGTTTATAAGCTACAGAAGGAAATCCTTCATTTAGACTGGCAGTAAAAGCTGGGTAACAGGATGGAACAAAAGGAGAAAAACACTATTCCAGAATGGTGAATGTGGGATTCCAGAACAGTGGATGTGGGATTCCAGAATGGTGGATGTGGGAAGTGTCCAGGTGGTTGGTAGAACTCCTCTTTTTTGCAGTTGAGAAACAGAAATGCCATAGCAGTGATGCTGGCATGAGGAACATGCCCATCTTAGGTCGAAGGAGAATTATAAGAGATAAGTACACTAACAGGAGAACGTGTGATAATAATCAGACAATAAGGCAAAGAGTGGTGCTTCAGGACAATATTATTTTAATCAGACTTTACTCTGGAGTTTGCAAGTTTCTGCCCATTAGTTTCATATTATAACAACTACTGACAGTGATGGCTAGTCCAGAAGCAGTGATTAAGACACAGTTGGGGTACATGTGTTGCACGACTGGGACTTTAATTTGTTTGAAAATTACTAAGCCCTTAGGAAATGGCAGGTAATCTTGTTTGTTATTCAGTTGTCAAAGGTATGGGGATCTGTCCTTCAAGGATGCTATGTTCTCTCTCCAGAGATGGAGATTCATTTACATTGTTAGGGTCACCTGTATTAGCATGCAGTATGTCTGAACAGCTGTAAAGGTTGAGGTACCTTGCAGGCCATGTAACACTATCATGAAATGGTAGTTGAGTCACAGAGTGATGAGTCAACAGCAGATATCCCCTGACTGATGTCATCCATCCCAGGATCACCCACAAAAGCTCACTAGGTAGGTTTGCACTCCACAGGTACATTTTTCATCTCAAGTGACTGTATCACTACTACAGTACGTGGAAAAGACCTTGGATTCCCATGATGACTAAGTTTCTTATGGTGACATAGGATCCTTGGAATAAAGGGGGTACAAGATGATCAAGATTCTGGGAGGAGGGTTTGCTTGGGTGCACAGGAGTGACTCAAAATGGATAAGCTGGCCACGGTGTCTGGAAACCACCAGATAGGTGTCTTGTCTGGACTCACAGTGCAGGGCTGGATGAGCTGTCCAACAATTGGTGCACAAAGCATCATGCTGCCCAGTTACATTTTCCAGCATTAAAGGCCAGTAGTTGATGAATGGTTGTCTCACCTCTTGTGGTGTTACCCAGGGCAAATGTAGTTTGCCCTTCATGCCAAGCTGTATGTCAAGTGTTTGGATTCCCAGTATAAGCAAACAAGAATTCACTGTGGCACTGTGCTGGGTTCAGTGGGTAAAATATAGTTTAGCAATGCACAGAACGAGTCTGGCTCATATGTTAACAAGTTTTACTGTGTTATCACTTACTGCACTGAACAAAGGAAAATGGGAGACTCCTACAAGTGTTCCCATGAGCCAGTTGAAAGTCAATGAGCATAAGCTAGAGGAACAAAAGAGTTGGTCTAGGTCCAAAATTACTTTAAATTTAGATAAGGACTCAGGCATTGCTCTCGGCACTATAGCACAAGGGTCGATAGCTGGATGGGTGGGCTGGGCACCCTGACAGACCCCAGGCCTAAGGGGAAAAAAATATTAAAAGAGAGAGAAAGAAAACAAATTTGGGGAGAGTCTCAACAGGAACTTCATCATTATTTCTGTCATAGGATGTCCAGGATGGAAGTATGTTGAAAGAGATGGTGCACTGATGAGCCAAATGAATTCCTTCCTGGATGAGATGTGTAGGGGGAATATGACCTGGGAAATTGGCTGGACAGAGGGTTCAGTACAGAAAGGGATCATAAGAGAAGGCTCCCTGGTGGAGAACCAGCAGCTGTTCAAGACCAATGAAACAGAGCTGCTGTAGTGGAGATGTGAACGCCATTATACCAGTCACAGAAGTGCCATACTCACCTATGGCGGTACCAGGTAATTATACAGTGAATCATACTGTGACCAAAGGAGTGGAACTGCTGTGTCCCCAGCAAAGATGCAGGAAGTTGTTCAAGTTTATTTAAGTTCAGCTTCAAGTTTATTTAAGGGTCTGAACCCAGGCACTGTACAGGTCAATAAATAGCAACAAACATAGGAAGTACCACATTAGGATAAATTAAAAAATGTAAATAAATACAAGAAAAACAAAGCTGATCAATAATAAGCCAATTCAAAGAAGTGTTTTAACCCTGTTTTAAATCATGCTATGGCTGGAGAATCCTGAAGAGTGCCTGGGAGTAAATTTCATAATAAAGGACCTTGATAATTAAATGACTGACAACCAGATGATTCAAGGTTATGAGATGAAACTGTCAGGAGACCTTGTGTACTGGAAAAGAGATTGAAACTAGTATTATACCTGTGAAAGATCAGAAAGGTAAGATAAGCCATAATTATAAATTGCAATATAAACCAAGATGAGGATCTTTTAGATAATGTGCTGCTTTACAGGTAGCCGGTGGATGTTCTGCAGAAATGGGGTAATATGGCAGCATCTTGAAACCAATTTAGCAACCAAGCTGCAGAAGTTTGCACCAGCTGTAAATAAGTAAGTTCTGAATCAGGCTGGCCAGCATATAATGCATTACAGTATATGTAACTGGGAGAAAACCAGAGCGAGCAGCACTGTAGGACGGTCACTAGAAGGAATAAGGAACTAGATAGGGGTGACGTTCAGCTGATGGAAGCAAAAAGATCTGACAACAGCTGAAGTCTGGGCCTTAAGTGTTAGTCTGATATTAGGTATCATACCAAGATCACGTACTTTAGACACAAATTAACTTTTTTCACATTAGTAAAAATATAAAGGGATAAAACATGCAAGAAAGATTTTTTTTAAAGCCGAATATATAAAAGTGTGATACTTTTTTCAGAATTCCAAAAATTCTTTCCAAATTGAAAGATTCCCACCCTTTTAGATGTATAATTTCTTCTTCAATAATTTTGTAATTTCTTCTAAAGGAAAGAAGATGGAATTCATTAGTATATACTTGGACAAAATATTTAAGCAAATATTGTTTAAAGTTAAATTGTATGTGAAAGATAGTTTGAATTCTAGAATGGGAAAGTGATTATAATTTTAGTACTATGGATGCAGTTTATTTATATTCTAGTATTCCAGTAGATAATGGCATGGATATGCTAAGAGAATATTTAAGTAATAGTTCTTTTCTTACTACAAGAAGAAGAGGAACTTTGTTAACTTTAACAGACATGGTATTAAATAATTTATTTTTTCTTGGACGAAGCTGTATCAACAGATAAAAGGTGTGGCTATGGGAGCCCTGTCATATGCAACCTGATTATGGCTCAGTAGGAAATAGAATTTGTGGTACTTATGTATTATCGCAACCAGATTTTTGCGGCAATGCTGGTTGCTTCTGTTTAGGTCAAGTAGTAGCAGTACAGTGTTATGAAGGTTAGACACATGTCTTCTGTAATGTTTTAGTAGTTTTACGAAGGTTTATCATTGAAATGGCTGAAAAAAACTGAAGTCAGAAAAGTAAGTTTGAAAAATAGGTTTCCCCTTTAGCGCCAGCATCTCGTGTCAGTTTAAGCAAGTCCCATTCCACTTTCAAGGCGTTCCTTTGACATGCTGCTGGTCGGTGAAGGAAAGAGATCTGTTTTCAAAACCTTTACTATTCTTTTCACAGCCGATTCAATGGTAAACCTACCCTAAGACTACAAAAACACTACAAAAAATAATAGCAAGCACTTAATCTGCTGTTTAAACTCTGCTTGTGTGCAATATCATCCGCTTAACTGCCACACTCCTTTCAGAACCAACAGACATACACACATAACCACTACGATCACAGAAATCAAGGCTTGATGTGTTTAAAGGATGCTTCCCACAAATCTTAAAAATTATAAGTCCTAACATTTTTTAAAACCACCACCGATATCCCGGCAGACTTTCTGACAGTGTACCCTTCCATATTACACTTCAGTGATGTCATTTCAGTAGAAATCAACAAAGTTAAAAGACGACACAAAATCTGGTTGTGATAATACGTAAGTACCGAATTTGTTAATAATTCGCCTTTCAGAGAAAAAAAGTTATTTATAAGTGTTTTATTGATTACATTTTCATTGTTTGGAAAGGAGAAGAAAATGTTAGTTTACCAATTTACTGATTATTTGAATTCTACTAGCAGCTTTTTAAAATTTATATTTAAATGGACCAGACAGAGGATTATTTTTTAGACTTTAATTTAGAGGTGGTCAGGTGGATAACAATAGCTGCATTATAAAGTCCAAAACATACAGAAATACATGATTTACCGACACCTATTTTCATAGTTACAATGGACTCCCACCGTACATCAAGAAAAGTATTATAAAAAAGCAGGAGATAAAAGCATCTAGACTGACTTATTAAAAGGAAGAGTTTAATAAACAGAATTTTTTAAATTATTATTTTTAGGGATGGGTACACTGAAGATATTATAGATCAGAATTTTAATTAGGTTGATGTTTTAAGAGATACAAAGCTTTGCCTTTAGTGAGGACAGTTTTAAGTGAAGACATTGTGACTAGTAACATTGAAAAGAAAAAGACAAATATGCTCTGGCATGTCCTGTGAAATCATGTGAAGTACAGTTCAGATGAAAAAAAAATGATCAGGCAAGTTATTAGACAGAAATGAAAAAACAGTTGATAGTCCTTTATTTATAAGCAGCACAATCATATCTGACAATCGTATCAAAAGTAGGAATCTAAATGATGAGTTTTAGAGGCAAGTTTTAACACACAAGTGAAATAAGTAGAGAAGTATGTCTGTATTCCTGTGTTTTTGTAAAACTTGTATATTTATAAACATATAGAGAAGTTTGAAATTAGTCAACATGGGAAAAACATTTAAAACATTGCAGAGATATACATATAACTCAAGAGAAAATACTATAGTCAGCTATTTGTACTTCAAGCAATGCATATCCACAAAACCAATAGCAACAGGACTTCTCGATCTAGAGACATAAACCTTGCTTGCGACATAAATAGGACATTTTTGGAGGGAGAGGTACATGTCTCAATGAATTTTCATTTTCTGGAATGGGCTTCCCATACATGTGAAGCACAGCTCTTCTCTTTACTCTCAAATGTAATCCGAACCAATGGATGACAAAATCAGAAATTCACCTGTGTTTAGCACCTTTGTCTCTAATGGATAGAGGCAGCCTGTCATTCATTCCCTAGCTCACATACACCCCTTAAATAACCTCTAAGGGACAAAAATTAGAAGACACATTTGGGATGTATGGCTAGGTAATATAGGCAAAATTAAATTATCAATTCAAATTCTGGAACATTTATATTCTATAAGGAACAAACAGATGATAAAGTTATAAAGGCATTCAATAAAATACAAGAGTTTGAATATATATATATATATATATATATATATATATATATATATATATATATATATATGGGTCTACTTCTTTTGACCTAACTTTCATTTGCCTGACACTCATTTGCCTGACCCCATTTGACTGAAATTTCATTTGCCTGACACTTCATTTGCCTGACACTTCATTTGCCCGACAAGTATTATTAGCAAGAAAATGGAATATGCCCCCTTCCCCACTGCAGTGTGACCCTGGGTTAGAATATATAGTTAGGGGGTGTGTGGGGGGCGAAGCCCCCCACTTCATTTCATATGATATTGTTAACTTTTGATGTAATATTGCTTAGTAACAGAAAAGTAAGTGGGGGGCTTCACCCCCCACACACCCCTTTGTGGGGGGCTGTGCCCCCTCCACACACCCCCCCAACTATATATTCTAACTCCAGGGTCGCACTGCAATGGGGAAGAGGGCATATTCCATTTTCTTGCTAATAATACTTGTCAGGCAAATGAAGTGTCAGGCAAATGAAGTGTCAGGCAAATGAAATTTCAGTCATTTGGTCTCAGGCAAATGAGTGTCAGCAAATGAAAGTTAGGTCAAAAGAAGTAGACCCATATATATATATATATATATATATATATATATATATATATATATATATATATATATATATATATATATATATATATATATATATATATTTGTTATTGATTGTGCTGAGGAAACTTTAAAATTGGGAGATTGGAATTCCTTGTTGGAAAACAATGAATTGTGTTGCCAAATGCAACTGAATTTCACATTCCTACCAGGTATTATTGAGGCATTAAACATTAAGTGTTTGCCTAAATTGAATGAATTTTAAACCAGTTATTAGAATAATTAAGAATGATTTTTTTTATTGGTTAATGTAGGATTATATAATTTTTAAATATTGTATACTGAAAGAGAGTAAATGGCTTTGGCTTGTTCTGAGGAAGGCTGTTAATTAAAGACAAAATTACTTAACCTATTTTGGCTTGCTTTGGTTTGGAGTTTTTGGTTCATAGGTTCATGGGTGTGTACTAGGCTGATGGCCCTGGAGCCTTTACAAGCCTAGCCCAAAGAAATTGCCCAGGCACTGTGCCACCTGACGTTAGTTCACAGTGCTCCTATCCAATAGGGCAGATGGAATGATCCCTGGAGTGACCTTTTTGGGCATCCATGTATTTTTTTTTTATTGTTGGTTTTAGGAAAGGAAGAAACCTTCAATGCTCCATGGGCCATCAAAGTGACAGTCTTTGAGATGCTGAGTTCGAGACTATTACTGATCATCTAGACATAGATAAGTTCCAGATCATACGAAAGGGAATTAAGAACAATCACAGAATCCAGAAAGAACAAAATGTAAAACTGTGTACAATCAACATAACAATGGTATTGCATGCCTCTCAAATGAATAAAGTCACCTACAGTTAAAAGATAAATGGTGACCAACAAAGAGTCAATAATGGAGCCCTGTGGTACCCCACAGACTGAAGGGTGGTAGGAAGAAGAATTTACCTCTTAAACTACATTAAACTACAGTTTGAGTATGAACAGATAGATATTGTACAAGCCAATCAAAGACAACCTCAGAGATACAACAGTAATGTTCCAGATGGTCCAAAAGAATTGAATAGAATGTTCCACTAAATCAAATGACAATGAGAGATCAAGGAAGACCAGGCCTAAATAGCAGCAATGATCTCTCACAACTAGAAGGTCATTAAAAACTCTAGTAAGAGCTGTCTCAGTACTGTGTCATGTTACAAATCCAGATTAGATTTGATTAAAAATGCCTTGAGTGGTCAAGTAGGACTCTAGCTGAAGATAAACCACTTTCTCAAGAATCTTACCATGAAAGGGTAGATTTGAGATTGGACAGTAATTGTAAAGATAGTCAGAATCCATATTATCCTTTTTTAAGTACTAGGGAAACAAGGACTGCCTTTAAATAAGTACTTCAGAAGCATGCTGGATACCTTGCTGGTGGGGGGGGGGGGGTTGGAGCGCACTAAAAGTAGTAGTCAGGTCAGACTTGAGTATGGCTGGATAGGAGCATGGGGAAGCAGGTGGAATTTCAGGATGCCTGACAGAATCCAAACCTAGGAGAGAAGGCTAAGTGCCATACTCTTTCAGGGCACAGGAGGCCAAAGGCACGAATGAGTCTGAAGGAGGGAGTCAAGGTTGGGGTGGAAGTCAGACAATGAGACTGATAAATGAATTTGCCCACCTGACTGCACAAATCCCATTAGCACTTAAAGAAAAGATTTGGAGGTGTTCTACCTGACTGGTACCATGGATGTCCAGAGAATAGTAGAAGCAGAGATACAAGGGAATAAAGATCTTATTGCAGTGCTGCATGCTTCCTAAAGAAAGGGAGTGGATCTGGGACAACTGGGTGTCACCTTGGAATGGGATTCAATACAATGATTACCAGTGTTAAACTATTCCATGACCCTGATGAGCTTATATATGTTTAGAGGTGTCATATCCTTGTTTTGGTAGGATTAGAAATTTTGCAAATTGAAAGCAGTTTTTAAATCCTTATACTGATGCAGAGTATATTGGGAAAAAGATGCTAAGGATGAAGCTGCCAGGTAACAGGAAAAGAGGGAGGCCTAAGGTAAGGTTTATGGATGTGGTGAGAGAGGACATGCAGGTGGTTGGTGTGACAGAGCAAGATGCAGAGGACAGGAAGAAATGGAAACAGTTGATCTGCTGTGGCGACCCCTAACGGGAACAGCCAAAAGAAGAAGAAATACTGAGAATCCAAACACTTGACATACAGCTTGGCATAAAGGGCAAACTATATTTGCCCTGGGTAAGACCACAGGAGGTGAGACAGCCATTCATCAACTACTGGTCTTTAATGCTGGGAAATGGGGAAATGTAACTGGGAAGCATGATGCCTTGTGTACCAATGCACCAGTTGTTGGGGATCTCATCCAGCCCTGCACTGTGAGTCTAGACAAGACACCTTCCATCATGCTGGGGGACAAGACCTAGCAATATCCCTCTTCAAGGTAGACCCCAGGTCCCACAGTAGGGGATTCAGCAAAGTGCAGGCAGAGATGGAGTCATTCCTCAGTCAGAATTGAAGATTTCTGGGAAATGCTGGCTGGTTACACTGATACAGAGGGGGCCAGGCAGCTGATAGTAGAGTTTGGATCTAGCTTTCCAATCAAAGCCCGCCATAACTCTATGAACAACATTTACCAGAACCTTTCTTACATAAAGGAGAGGTAAAGCTTAATACAGGCAATGCTAGACTAAGAAATTCAGCTAAGTCATGTGGCTAGGCCCTTGCCCAGCACTTCTGAATGACAAGGTCTCCTGTCTTGGTCTGGTGGCAATCTTTCTGGAAGGGGACTAAGTCAAAGATGTAATTAAAAAGAAGTAGGTCAGGGTACAATATGCATCACTCAATGACACTAGAACAACTTGAAGATGCAAGGATACGGATGGATTACCAAGCTTAACATCAAGTCAGCCTTTCGCTTGTTACTGGTACATCCAGATAACTGGCATCTCTTGGAGATGAGGCTGTGGGAGAAGTTTTATTTCGATAAGGCGATGACTTGGACAGTGCCATGGTGTGAGCCACATTTCAGAAGTTTAACATGGCCTTATGTTGGATCTGGGTGTCTGAGGAGGAGTGGTATGCAACAGTACATTAATTTAATAACTTTTTAATCATGGGCCCATCCCAAGGATGACACAGAAAAGGGGATGTGGAGGTTCTGAGACATATTCACAACCTTAGGAGTACTGTTGACATTTGACAAGGATGATGCACTAGTTACCATGATGACCTTTTTAAAGTTGCAGACTGACATCATAGAAGCAAGTTGTCTTGGTTGAGGTACAAGATTTGATTGATGCAGTGGAAGAAGGCTTTGGCAGGGAAGGTCATGGAGCATTTGGGATTTCATAACTTTGCTTACAGCATTTTTATGGGAATGTGTTCTGGCAAGATGGCTAGGTAACAATGGCGAGGTTGAACTTTATACTTCAGCAAAGGATCCCCCATCCTATGACACCATAGATGCAGTGGCGTCTTTGCTGGGAAGTGGTTCTTGGCATCCTGGCTAATAGACTAGGAGGCAGAGGTGAGATAAGACATCATGTTCCTAGAACTGATGCTTATATGGACAACTGTTATGATATGGAAGAAGGATCTAAGCATCTATAGGATTAGGTTTTGCTCAGGTAACCAAGCAGTGGTAGAGGCTTTATCCATCAGTTATTCTTGGGCATACAAAGTCTATAGAGTAGTTAGTAAGCTCATGCTGCACGGCTTACAATAAAACATTTCTTTTGCTCCAGGTTATGTTCTGGGCATCACAGTGTAATACCTGAATTTCTTCCCCAACAGCAGTTTCATAGGTTCAGAACCCTGGCCATGGGGGTGGCAGCCAAGGGAGAGGACATCCTTGACATGGTATGGAACACTGGATTGTGATAATGGGCAAACTGGTAAGACAGATGTTGTTCAGCATGTGGGCAACTTACACCAGTGGCAGGTGTTAGTGCCCTTCACAAATAGTCTGCCAGCTGGGGAGAGGAGGTGGTATTAGGACCCATTGAAGAAGTTTTTTATGCACAGCTGGGAATATGGGGTACAGGGGCAACTGTCTGAGTGCATTTGACCAGTGTAACCTGGGTATTGAACAGAAGAGATGTGTGCGACCTGATCAAGAACTGGGTTCAGACAAGATACTGAAATTATGAGGGTGAAACAAGGGCACGGATAAGGATGTTTGACATCACATTGGCAAGGAGCTTCATGCTATAGGACTTTGTGACTTGAGCTAGCATGCTGTATTATGCTGTATTATGGGGCATTTAAGATTAGAGGAAATGTACCTTGGGAGGGGGATTGTTGATGGTAGGGGCCTTAGGTGATGAAACCTTACACTTTGCATGTCTACCATTGTAATTTGACTGCTGACATCAAAGACAAATGTGTTCACAGCCGGGTAGCAGATCATGCTCAGACCAGTAGTTGACAGATTACTGTACCAGTTTTGTGGTTGGACCTGGCACAGGAGTATGCAGTTCAAGCTCCCCATTGCTGTCCAACAGACACTAGTAGGGCTATGACTATGTCTTGGACAAAGGAAGACTCCCCTTACACAGACACTAGGCAGAAGGTAGACTTTGGTTAGCCTGGCAGCACAAGGGATCAATCTAGCTCTTTGTTCTGGTCACTCTTTTAGGATAGTCAGGACCTCTGGTCTAGGAGGAACAGGAGCCTCTGTTGAAGTGATCAAGAGTGCTGGCTAATGGAGTTCTGGTGCCTTCCTAACCTACAGCAGGTAGTGAGGGGGCCTCAGAGGTTGGCAGTAATAAACATTTTTCATACTTAAATGGAATCACAGAAAAAGGAAAAATAATAATAAATAATATAAAAATAACTAACTAAATAAATAATATTTAGAAAAAGACAGGATGAAAGTAAGGAAGTAAAAAGGTTTAATTATGGTGCTTGTGATCTTGACATTATTTTCTCCTTTGCTGCAAGTCTCCAGCACATATTTGTGATTGAGAATTTCCATATTCATTGGACAGCAAGAAGAATTTCAGTCTGACTGGGAGAAACACAGATGGGATTGAACCCAAGTGAATGGATGGTTCTGTGGCATGGATAGAAAAGAACATTAAGGGAGGAGTTGAACCCAGCAGCTTATCATTCAGTTCATGTATATGGTTATCCACGAGCAGTTGTGGCCCACCTGGGGGGAATGGTATTGACATGGTTGGGAAAAGAAGATTGATAACTATGATTGTGAGGGACTTTCTTAAGTTGGTGGTCACCTGTGCAAGTGCATTGATCGTTTGAAGTGAAATTCTAAGCCACCTGGCTTGGCAGCAGGCAGACAGCACTGGGGCAATTGTATTTTAAACAGAAGTATTGTAAAGTTAGGCCCTAAGCTTGATCTCTTAGTCCTGAGGCAAAGGGACTTGAAAGACAGAGATCTGGTGTGACACAGACTCGATAGAGTCCATCTGTCTGACGGAGTTTGCACTTGTTTAACCTATAGATCATCATATTGCTCCAAGACCTGTTTAAAAAGGGCCCAGTAATCTGATCAGAAAGGTGACTGTGTAAGGGGGAAGGTGGAGATAGGCAGCTGTGAATGATGGGCAGGCTGCCTTGTCAGCTGGGGAGTACCCCCCCCTTTTCCTCTTCTTCCTGCTTGTGCTCCTTTTTTCCACATGAATGGGTTTAACAGTACCACTTGGGGATGAATCCAGATGAGCAGGGGTGGACATGCTAATCTACTACAGAGGTTTCAGGTGCCAAGATGAAAATACATGGGATACTCTGACAGGCTTCTGTGCAGACAAGGGTTATCAGGTATCACCACACTTGGATATCTGTCACTAGCACAGGTTCCAGGCAGGTCCAGGTAATAGATGCAGTGGCCAAGGGAGTTGGACAGAGTTACAATGGAGGAAGAATAATACCCCTCGCCGCATTGTAGGAGAATTGTCCTGTGCATTGTTGGTAACTAAACACTTGTTTATGTATGTACAAACTCTGAAGGGCTGGTTGTTGATAAAAAAAACTTGGTCAAGATCTGCAAAATGAATGGTCTCATTTGTGAATTCATGGGCAGGGCAGCAGATGTACAAAAGTCATTTTCCATGGAGAAAGATGGTGTTCAACTCTGGCCATTGCCCAGATGTGAAGAGAAGGGGGAATGAATGTAAATGACTCACAGGAAAAGGCAAGGCTAGAAGGGGGTTTAGTAGTCATCCAGTTGGACGAGTAGTCATTCCACCTTCGGCAGGGATAGTGACGTGCAAAGCCTACTCTCACTTCCCCTCCTTTTTCTTTTTCTTGCTCAAGTCAGTAGATACCAGAGGGAGAGTGAGAGACGTGAGATTAACCTCGGGGAGATGGGGCTGCCCAGGGGTACCTTTTTTCCTCCCCTTTCTCCTTGTGCTGCTGCCATGGGTTTTAATAGTACTAGTGGGGTTTGGTCCAGGAAAGTAGGGATAACCACACCACTGAACTTTAGGGTATTCCAGTATGAAGGCAAGCATAAGCAGGACATTTTGTCAGGCTTCCAAGCAGACCAAGGTGAACAGATATCCTGATACCAGAGATGCAGAGTTACAATGAAGGCAGACTAGCACCCCCTCACAGCTTTGTAGGAGAATAGTTTTATGCACTGTTGGTGTCTAAAAGCTTGTTTCTGTATGCACCAGCTCTAAAGTGTCTGTGGTTAATAAACAAACTTGGCTGAGATAAGTATGAATGGTCTTGTTTGTGAGTTTAACCTCTAGCTGTTTGTGCAGATGGTCTTCATGTTTCACTGTTGCAGTCATTACATTTGGGTAATCTGCCTGCAGGTTGCCCTCAGTCAGCCTGATTAACAAAGTCTTGGCTCCTGCTTTGGTTGCTGTCCCTTCTTCCATGACATCAGGTCATCAGGGGTATAAAACATGCAGCCGATGCCATTACATCAGTCTTTCTTGCCGTGTGGTGCCTGAAGCAGAAGCAGTTCACAAGTGCTGGATGGCCGACTCCTGAAATTTTTGTTTTCGAGTTTCAGAACTGAAGTCTTCAACTAAAAGCTAAGTACCCCGTTGGGGAAACTTTTTCTTGCTCCTTTCCGATGTCAGTAAAAGTTAATAATTGCATTACTTGTGGAAAGCAAATGCCTCATAAAGATTTTCATTCATACTGTATTCCTTGCCTAGGCCCTGACCACGACATACCTTGCTGTCGGTTTTGTGCTTTATTTAATCAGCACACTATCCATCATTGGTATAATTTTGCTTCTAAATATTTCGGTCCTCAGTTTAATTATCCAGAAATGTCATCGGCTAGTCATCCGACTACCGGGATTCCGAAAAAACGCAAAGATAAAGACAGAGACAGGCCATTGAGATCCAAAACTGCTGGCGACGCTTCTCCTAAGCCAGTCACCAGTTCGCTGGTACTCAGTGAGGCGCTTTTGCAGCCCCTGATACCCGCTACTTCTGATTCGCAGGCCACTACTGAGACACATTCGGAGTCCGGTATGCCGCGATATACTTCAACTATGGAATCCACGGATGTCTCTTCCTTGGATGGGTCCAGAGTCACTGTGCAGGCACCGGCTTCTGAGAGTGTATTCAGGCCTAAGGACTTGCATATTAAATCAATGCCTCCTTCATTACTTGGGCCTAAATCTTGATCCATGTCTAGAAAATTTACACCCAGGCCTCATGCTCAAGCCTCTATTCCTAAAAAACAAATGATAAAAATGGCTGAAGATTTAATAACTCTAATCAGGGGTAGACAACCCTCCCCCCCAAGAGGCCTAGGGCTGAGCTTGATTATGACTCTACTGATCAGGATTCTGTTTTTTCTGACTCTTCTGATGACCTGGATTTGTCCTTACCTACTTATGAAGATTCTGATGCAGAGGACTCTATTTCCTCTGCTTCCTTTCCTGATGATTTTTCTTTTGGGGAAACCTTACATACTCTAAGGGAGCATTTCCACTGGGAAAGCCAGGATTTTTCTGATTCAAAAAAGAGGCTTAGGGATTTCCTTCTCATACCTCAGCATAGGCCTTTGGCTATTCCTCCTGTACTAGACATTGTTGATGATGCTTTCTTGGAATCCAGTTTGGCGTCTGATTCCCTGACTCCTGCTCCCAGTAAACCTGACAGATACTACAGGGTCCCTGAGTCCCACAAGTTCATTTTCAAAAATCCTATTGCAGATCCAGAGACTATTTCACATGGGGCCCAAGGGTATTAAGGCTTCTACTGATAAAAATCCTACCCCTTCTGATAGAGACTCCAGGACACTGGATAGATGGGGTAAGAAGGTTTACACTTCTGCAACCTTGGCCATTAGGGCTTTAAACTGCCAGTTTCATATGTTAAAATATCAGCAACATGTTATTGGACTGCTTAAACAGAAAACAATGCATTCTGCTGAACAAATTGGAAAACATACTTTGCAATGTGGTTTTCATTCTTTAGAAGCCACTTGCAGGGTTGCGGTTACTGGGTCTGTGCTTAGAAGGCATGCTTGGCTTAAGGAGCAATCTTTACCTGATCATGTGAAAGCTAAACTGTTGGATGCTCCTTTAAATCAGGACTGCCTGTTTGATAACAAGGCTGAAGAAGTTCTTAAAAAGATGGAAGATAAAGCTAAATCTATGCAAACTGTTAAAGATTTTTTTACAAGTTCAGCCTTCTAGATTAGGCACTGGCCTTCTAAGAATTGGTCCTTTCCAGCTCCTTCCAGGTCTTCTCAAGCCAAACCCAGACACAGCAAAAACCCCAGGTTTCAGTCCCAGGGGACTCACAGAACTAAGCAGTGGGGGGGGGGGCCCACTTCCAAGTCTGGGAATAACAAGACACCCCCTATGGTAAACTGTCTCAATGACTTCCTTTTAAAATTTCCAAGCACTTATCTTTTGGCTGCCCCTTTGGGGGGAAAGATTGCTCTTCATGCAAAGAACTGGGAACTCATTACCCAGGACAAATGGGTTTTAAATAGTGTCCCAGGGATACAGATTTCACTTTCACACGTTGCCAATGCCAAGCGGGTGGGCGGACCTACCCCCAAATCAATGGGCAGTGGCTCAAAAACAAGTACTTTCCCTCTTAAGCATGGGGGCTATTCTTAAGCATGGGGGCTATTCAACTGGTACCAGAAGAGGAAAAGGTATAAGGTTTCTACTCCAGACTTTTCCTGGTTCCCAGAAAAGACAAATCATGGCGTCCGATCCTGGACCTGTCTACTCTAAATTCCTTTCTGGAGATTCCAAAATTCAAGATGCTGACTCTTCACCAATTACTTCATATGCTAGGCAAAGATGCCTGGTTGGCAGCACTAGATTTAAAAAGAAGCATACCTGCACATCCCAATCATGGAATCTTGCAGAAGATACCTATGCTTCAAAACAGGCTACACGCACTATCAGTTCTCTGCACTGCCCTTTGGCTTATCTACTGCACCCAGGGTATTCACAAAGTGCCTAGCTCCAGTTATTGCATTTTTCAGGCAAAGAAGTATTCAAATATACCCATACCTGGACCATTGTCTAATTCAAGCAGAAAGCCAGGACATACTTTTGAATCATCTGGCATTTGTAAAAAGAGTTCTAACTTGTCTGGGGTACACCATAAATGAAAATAAATCACAACTGGTACCCTGTCAGCAAATTACATTCCTGGGAGCAAGCTTGAATACAGCTTCCCAGATGGCTTACCTCATGCCAGAAAATCAAATTTATTTGACAACCTACTTCAAACAAGTGACCACAAAGACCCTGCTATCTGCAAGACAAATACTGCGAGCCTTGGGGTTCATGGCCTCTTGCATTCTTCTAATTCCATATGCAAGATTGCATATGAGGAAACTATAGTGGTATCTAAAAAGCCTATGGAGTCAACATTCTCACAGCCTAGAAACAATGATTCCTATCATACCTTGCCTACACCTAGAGTTCCTTTGGTGGGCAGAGGCCTGCCACCAAAAGAAGGGACTACCTTTCACACCACCCCCTGCTGCCCAAACCCTAACAACAGACGCATCAGACTATGCATGGGGAGCTCACCTGGCAGGGAAGTGCATTCAGGGCAAATGGAACCCAAGTCAAATGCACCTGCATATCAAGCAAAAAGAAATGTTGGCTGTGCAGAATGCTATGACAGTTTTCAAGGACTACATTCTTCCAGGACAACTAATGGTAAAAACAAACAACACCACGGTTATGTGGTACATAAACAAGCAGGGGGGTACACATTCTTACCCCCTTTGCAGACTAGCCATGGCATTGTGGAACACAGCCTTGAGCTACCAAGTGCACCTACAAGCTCAATTCCTGCCAGGAAAATTAAATACACTGGTAGATGGACTAAGCAAAAACCTCATGGACCCACACGAGTGGAAACTGGAACCAAGGATTTTCAACATGTTGACAAGTGAATGGGGGAGCCCAGATACAGACCTATTTTCCTCCCCCCAGAACTATCAATTGGACAAATTTTGCACAAGGACTCCCCACAAACAAGCCTGGAAAGTGGATGCTCTGTCCTTCAGCTGGAAAAAACCTATCAGTCTATGCCTTCCCCCCACTGCCTCTGCTCCCCAAAGTACTATTAAAAGTCAAACAGGACAAACCAAGGATGATTTTGATTGCTCCAGACTGGCTGCGCCAACACTGGTACCCCCTCCTGCGCAGTGTGTCACGGTTATCTCCATGGCACCTGCCTCAAACTCCTTCCCTGCTGTCTCAGCAAGAGAACCAGATTCTGCACCTTCAGCTTCCAACACTGAACCTTGCAGCCTGGCTAATTACTTAAACTCTCCCTTACCATCCCTCAGCAAACCTGTGATGGATGTCATCTTAGAGGCAAGGAGGCCTAGTTCTAGAAAATCTTATGCTGAAAAATGGAAAGTATTCTGTGCATGGAATCAGTCTCAAGGGATGAGCAC
Source organism: Protopterus annectens (assembly GCF_019279795.1). Lineage (NCBI taxonomy): Eukaryota > Metazoa > Chordata > Ceratodontiformes > Protopteridae > Protopterus > Protopterus annectens. The sequence continues at coordinate 1,435,837,615 of NC_056725.1, forward strand.
AGCAGCACCCAATTTACTTCAGATTTTACAATACTTAACTGAGATGCTTCACAAGGGCCTGTCTTTTTCCTCCATTAAAATCCACACCTCAGCCATTTCAGCTCATTATAACACAGAACCTCCCCTCTTCTTTCAACCACTGCTCAAGCAGTACCTCAGAGGGGCCAAAAATTTGAGACCACCCAGGAGAGCTCCAACCCCAGCCTGGGACCTTAACTTTGTATTGGAGAAGCTCACTCTACCTCCTTTCGAGCCAGCTGCTACTGCAGACTTAAAATTATTTTCTTGGAAAACAGCTTTCCTTTTAGCAATCACTTCATCTAGAAGGGTATCTGAATTACAGGCCCTTATGGCAGTGGAGCCTTTCATCATCTTTCATGCGGACAAGGTGTCACTCAGAACCAATCCATCCTTCATGCCCAAGGTGGTATCCAGTGTGGCTCTTAATCAGTCCATTCATTTGCCAACCTTCTTTCCCAACCCGCAAAACAAAGGGGAATGGATTCTGCATTCCTTGGATGTGCACAGACAACTTAGATTCTACTTGGACAGGACTAAACCTCAAAGAAAATCTGAAAAACTGCTGGTAGCATTTGCTGCAGGGGCAGAGGGGAAGGCTATTTCAAAACAAACCATTTGTAAATGGATAAGCCATTGCATTCATTTCTGCTATAAGCACCATGGAAAACCTATCCCCCAGGGAATCAGCCGTCACTCCACCAGGGCTGCATCTACTTCTACAGCCTTTCTCAGAGGCGTTACTACCAGGGACATCCTAGAAGCTGCTACCTGGAGTTCTGTACATACTTTCAGCAAGCATTATCATTTGCCAATTTTCTCTAAATCCAGAGCTGGCTTTGCCACTGCAGTCTTGCAGGGCCTTATAGCTGGTCCTAATACTACCTAAACTCCTCCTCCCAACCATAGCTTTGGGAATCTACCCAAATGTAATGACTGCAACAGTGAAACACGAAGAACATATTATAGTTGTGTACACTTACCATAAATGTAGATGTTCGAGTGTATTCACTGTTGCAGTTCTGGTTACCCCCCCTCCTGCCCCCTAACTTCTTTTGGCTATACCTCTACTTTCCTTTGCTATGCTTAAAAGCATTTTGGTGTATTTGCTTTTTTGTTGGAGGTGTCCCTTTGTGTTTTTATGTTTAATTGCTCCCCATTCAGGGGGCACCTGACATTTGGGGCAAGAAAAACTGATGTCATGGCGTCGGCTGCATGTTTTATACCCCTGACAACCTGACGTCATGGAAGAAGGGACAGCAACCGACGCAGGACCCAAGACTTTGTTAATCAGGCCGACTGAGGGCAACCTGCGAGCAGATTACCCAGATGTAATGACTGCAACAGTGAATACAGTCGAACATCTACATTTATGGTAAATGTACACATCTGTACTTTACATCCTACTGAGACCTCTAGGCATCAAATATTGCTTGTTCATATTTACATTAATAATTCCAAATGCATGCTACATAGAACATATTAAATGATTTCATCTTAATGCTTACACAGTGGGAAACCTCTATACAGTGCAGGTAACGAGAGCAATTGTTGTCCATATAATATTTATTTATATTGTTGTAAATTTCATGTTTTTCTAAGCATCTCAGCAACAAAGTAGCACATACAGAACTGCTTTGCCTCGTATGAAAGCTCTCAGACGGATGAAAGGAAAGAAATTGCATCTAAATAGGATAACCCTGGAATGCCACAACATTTAGCCCATGCATTCTGAAGACAATCAGAGAAGTGTTACAATAAGAAAAAAATTTGAAAATAAGAGGCTTATTCATGTTATGACAGGCTATGATCAGTGCTGTAGCTGGCAGTTACATTAGTTCCCTGATAATGCGTGGGCCATGTTCTGTCACAATGTACATAAAAAGCTACATAGTATCTTATCTATTTGAAGGCATCCTGATTTATGAATTATTTTGGAATATGCCAAATTTCCCTGTAATAGTCTGAGTATATAATTTGCCTTAAGCCCCTGTATATCACATTATTCCACTGAAATAAACTACATATGTAAATAAGTTATATTAACTGTTTTTGTCAATTTCTGTTTTAGGTGAACCTTCCAAGGGCTTTAATGATAGCAGTTCCTCTAGTAACCATCTTATATGTGTTGGTAAATGTGAGCTACTTCGCAGCAATGACTCCTGTTGAACTCTTGTCATCAGAGGCCGTGGCTGTTACATGGGGGTAAGATGTAACTAAATTATTATATAAGAATTCAGCTCAGAAAGCTGATGTACTAAAGATCATTGTGTTTGTATATTTGTGATTAGTTGTGTTGGTAATAGGATTAAGCAGATAAACCATTAAAAAAAACTTACACACACACACACACACACACACACACACATATATATATATATATATATATATATATATATATATATATATGTTAGGTTTACCATCGAAATGTTGAAGGAAAAACATTTTTTACGCAAAACAGTGAACTTAAATGTCGAAAACAACCCCCCCCCCCATCTAGCCCAAATATGGAACGTCAGTAACACAACGTACAACAATCGACATACCAGACTTTCGGTTTCAAAAGTCCGTATGTCCATTTATGTTTTAGCCCCCGTGCAACCCCCCCACACTCCCTGCAAACTATATATACCAACTCTGAGATTGCATTACAGTGAGGAAAAGGGTAAATTCCCTTATCCTCACTGTACCGCAATCTCCATTCATAATGCCAAACTCAATAATGAATCAAGCTTTACTTTCATTATTATGATTTTATATTATTCCAGTTCGGCATTGTGACACTTTGAAAATTTACTTTCAGCCAAACGCTCCTCAAAAATGAGCCTTCGATATTTTGATTGCAAACCTACATATTATATATATATATATATATATATATATATATATATATATATATATATATATATGGTTCTACCTTACATAGTCGACAGTGCAGAACATCGACAATGCAATCGCGATTGCCAGAAGATCGAAAATGCAGAAGACCGACGGATGAAAACACCGATGCCGAGGATACAGACATGAGAAAAGGCTGTGTAAGTATGCGGTAGTGACGGACGTTAGGGTGCGAGTAAGGTAAGTGTGGATATTGACGGTCTGTGGGGATAGGGGTGGGTTAAGTGAGTTAGGGTTAGGGCGGGTTAGGTAAATGTCTTGGTAGTGAAAGTCTTTGGGTTAGGGCGGTTAAGTGAGATAGGGTGCGGGTTAGGTAAGTGTGCGGTAGTGAAAGTCTTTGGGTTAGGGGTGGGTTAAGTGAGTTAGGGTTAGGGCGCGGGTTAGCTGAGTGTGCGATAGTGACGGACCTTAGGGTTAGGGTTTGGGTTAGGGTTGTAGATAGTTGTGTATGTGAGGTTTAGTGTGGGTTTGTAAGGATTTTAGTGTGCTTGTGTTGTGTGTGTGGTTTTGGACAGGGATGTGTTTTGTTTGTTGATTGTTGTTATTGTGGTATGTGCAGCGTATGAGGTTTCGTGTTTGTGAACCGTCGGTTATTTCGTTGTCGGGCATGTGAGGTGTCGTGTTTATGCACTGTCGATTATGTGGTGTCGATGATTGCGTTGTCGGTGTTCTGCACTGTCGACTATGTAAGGTAGAACCATATATATATATATATATATATATATATATATATATATATATATAAAATAATATGCATATTTAACTCATTAAACTCCAGGCATTTCTGCAGGATCATCATTTTGAAGCCTCTAGGTGCCAGATATTGCCTTGTTCATATTTACATTAATAACTTCAAAACCATGCTATGAATAAGCTATTGAAAGACTTCATCTTGAAGCTTATATGAAGGCACCACAAATACTTGACATCTGTCTAGTGCAGCTCAGGTGATATTAAATACTGTTTGTATACTATTTATTTATATTTATAATTTTCAAATTTCTAGAAATATCTTAGCAACCAGGCAACAAGGACAGAACTGCTTACCCTCATATGAAATCTCACAATGGATGAACAAAATACTGTAGACAGTATATCTGCAGCTCAAACCTTAGTAGTTACTGAGGAGTATACAACGTTTACATATTATTATAAACATTAATATTTAGTATGTTTATCAACGTTTATTTTGCCATATAAAATCATATTTCAAACCTAGAATATACTGAATGCTACTGCTGTAAAGATTTATTTGTGCTGAATACTTTGTTTTTTATACTTCATTGGTAACTTTTATGATTCTAGAGGTACGTGCCTTTTCTGAACTATGAGGCTATAACTTGATTTTGTTAAAGAGGTTCAGGATGCAGCTTGAAGCCATTGGGAGTTAGAGTACAGACTTCTGGACATTCACTGGCGGGGATAAGTTACATATACGTTCTTATGGTGTAATAGCTTACTTTACATCCCATTCATGTCAGATAGTCATAGAATGCAAAACCAAAGAAAATTAACAAGAGAACCAGCTTATACCCTCCTGTGAGAAGTAAGACTCTTAACAAAAAATCCTTAACATGAAAGTCCAACATATAAAAGAATAAATGTGATATAATATGCATATACATATGAAGAACTTCAAATATATGGAGGCTTGCATATATGAGTCTCGGTTTTAAAGAAAATAGAGAAATGACCTCAGATATGAGACTTAGGGCCCAGACCAGTGTTGAAGTGTTTGCTTTGGCAGGGAACAACCAGGCATTACTGAACAATATTGTACCATATGAAAGTTGGACATAGTTGTCAGTTAACTCCATGACAAAACCATGTAAGCAGAGTAAATAAACTGTTCAGTGCAAGCTGAAATTGACCATGAAGATGCAGTACAGGCTGCGGAGGTTTACAAATGCACATAAAGCTGGACATCGTAAACGTGGGGATACAGTGGATTCCTCTAGGCAGGGCTTGACAAAGCAGCATTTCTTGAACCACCCACTTCAAACTGAATTTGTCACATTTTGGGCATCCCCTTTCTCTGAAATATGGCAACTCAAAGTTACAATATAAATATGGGGGTACAACGTGGGAGTATCAGGGAAAATACTATCCTCTTTGTTCTCTGAGTGCAGTTCTACCTGCAATGCTGTGCAAAAGCAATGACTTACAAATGCAGATGGATTGGATCAACCAGTAATCGCTAATGTGAGACATGGAGACACTGAGGATAAGCCATAACTAAAGATGGATTACAGACTAAAGGGAAATAACATCACATTCCAGTCAGTGCATTGCAAATTTCTTGTTTAGAATTACTTTGTAGGGCAGATTTAATCCAGAACAAACAGTTTAGCCTTGTGCAACCTTTTACTTCTGATTGTACATTTTTATCCACACACATAATAGTTTGTTGTTATGATATATTTTGCAAGCTTTGCTATATTTTGTCCAGATGTTTTCACAAAATACATTGTTTTAGCTGTTGGAGGGGCTGAATCCAAGCTAAGCTGAGTTGTGTGATAATGTTTGCTGCTGTGGTCTGATGAAGCAGAGGCTACTCTGCAAAACCGCTAACCTTTCATTCCAATAAAATTGTTTTTTGTATAGTTTATCACAGCGATGGTTTGGAAGGATTTTTTTTCTTTTTCTGGATTTGACTACTACATTTATTCCAACCTTAACTGAGTGGTTAGTTTCCTGGAGGTGAAATATGTTGTTCTGAGAGTTCATTCATTTAAATTTTCTGGGTCTTCTTACTTTAATCAAGTAACCTGTACATCAACCGCAGAAATATCCACTGCAAAATGTCAACAAACAGAACATCGACACGCTGCTGTGGATGGACTGAGAAAGAACCTTGGCACATGCCAGTTATTTGTACAAAACTAAAAATAAATAGCATTGTTTTTTCAGGGGGCGAGCCCACCCATGCCCCTCCTGCTAATTATATATACTAACTTTGAGACTGCACAATCACTGAGGAAAAGGAATATTCTCCTAACCGGGGATTGTTGAACTTGCACACCTGTCGACCACTTGTTTAGTCAACCAAATGCAGTTGATTAAACAGATGTTCACCTAAGACAATATCCACTGCAAAAGGTCAACAAACAGAACATCGACACGCTGCTGTGGATGGACTGAGAAAGAACCTTGGCACATGCGAGTTATTTGTACAAAACTAAAAATAAATAGCATTGTTTTTTCAGGGGGCGAGCCCACCCATGCCCCTCCTGCTAATTATATATACTAACTTTGAGACTGCACAATCACTGAGGAAAAGGAATATTCTCCTAACCGGGGATTGTTGAACTTGCACACCTGTCGACCACTTGTTTAGTCAACCAAATGCAGTTGATTAAACAGATGTTCACCTAAGACAATATCCACTGCAAAAGGTCAACAAACAGAACATCGACACGCTGCTGTGGATGGACTGAGAAAGAACCTTGGCACATGCCAGTTATTTGTACAAAATTAAAAATAAATAGCATTGTTTTTTCAGGGGGAGAGCCCACCCATGCCCCTCCTGCTAATTATATATACTAACTTTGAGACTGCACAATCACTGAGGAAAAGGAATATTCTCCTAACCGGGGATTGTTGAACTTGCACACCTGTCGACCACTTGTTTAGTCAACCAAATGCAGTTGATTAAACAGATGTTCACCTAAGACAAATTAGACTGTATATACAGAGAGAGAGAGAGAGAGAGAGAGCTATATAGATGTATTAGTCTTTCTTGAGCTGGTCTAGGAACCCTTTTCAGTCATGCCCCAGGTACCAAAATAAGTTACAATACAGTATACATGTGTTGAGGCAGGTTTTAAACAGAGGAACATAGAAAATCAGCATAATACAAACACAAGTACAGAATATTTGCACCATTGCTTCTAAGTGCTATAGGTGGTCAGATTACTTTTCTAATATGGAGTCCTTTCTACTACTGAGACTGCAGTGCAACATAAGTGAGATGTTGCACTCCTGAGTGCGCCATCTTTCAGATGAGACATTAAACCAAGGTCCTCCCTAATCAAGATGACGGTAGCTCAGTGTATGGAAAAGATACAGTGGCACTTGTCAAACAAGTAGGGGTTGCTTTATTTACATCTTTCCTCATTTACACTTCTTTACTTCATTTCTGTATTCATATTCATAACATATACCTTGTCATTTCTTTCCATTTTTTCAAAACATTAAAATATACTCTGCACAAAAACAATTATTTTGATAGCTTGTCATTTGAAAAAAAAAAAAAACAAAACAAAAAAATAACAAACAAAAAATTTGTAACAATCAAAGCCTAACAAACTTGCAGATGCCAGGAAAGCTTGCAATACGTTTTAATGAATGCATTTATCCACTACCTTGTACCATGAACTCCATCAGATAAAAACCTTCCTCGTGCATAATAAATTAAATACAACACTGCCATCTTGTGGCTTCAAGAAAAATTACCAAGCCATAATTTTTAATACACAGTAAAGGTGCTGCAAATCAATCAAAAAAAATTGAACAGAAACTTCTTTAAAATTAATACTTCAAAATCATACCTCATTAAAAACAATGCAACAATAAAAATGTTCACAATTTTAAATACATAATAACTGAACTTGTTCTTAAATATACAATAACTGATACATTCTCTATTAATTGTGATGTTCAGCACAGACATCTGTACTGGATATGCATCCTTTGTATTAACAGCAAACTGTTAATAGATACCCTGTCATTGATGCCCGGGGGATTTGTGGCATCGTTACCTGCCAGTGCAGTTCTTGTTTCTCAGCATACACATTCCAATTGCCACCTCTATCAAACTGGGGGACCTTTTCCAAAATGAAAAATATACATTTCTTAACATTCTGACACTTCTCAGAATGCTTGTCCAATGTGCTGTTAGCGTCACTTTTGTTAATCACATATACATGTTGGTATATTCTTGTTTTAAAGCCTTCACTGTTTTGACAACATAAAAAGCTGGATAGGAACTACACTGCTTCAAATAAACTACTCCCTATTCATATATGCTAAGTAAATTATAGGATTTTTTTAGATACAAACTTCCTTCTTTTATATTTTATATTACTTTTTCCCATGGATTCAATCTTGATTCCCCCATAAAATTAACATATCCAACATCTCTTTCAACATTTTTGCTGGAAACATATGTTGTTGTTTTTCTTTCGGCTTTTCCTGGTTAGGGGTCGCCACAGTGGAACTCCGGTCTGCTAATGATTGGCAGTCGATTTTTATGGTGCCGAGGTGCCAGCCCGACGCCCAACCTTCAACGAAGGCATGCCCATTCATACATGTCTTTTGAACGCCACTTGACCACGGGTAGGACATGCAGACTGCACACAGAAGGCCCTCCAGCCGAGAATCGAATGGGAGAACCTCTATGAGGCGACAACGCTACTGCTGCACCACCGCAGCTTTTTGCTGGAAATTTATCATCATCTTCTTTTGGCTGTTCCCATTAGGGGTCGCCACAGCAGATCACCTGTTTCCATTTCTTCCTGTCCTCTGCATCTTGCTGTGTCACACCAACCATCTGCAGGTCCTCTCTCACCACATCCATAAACCTTATCTTAGGCCTTCCTCTTTTCCTGTTACCTGGTAGTTTCATCCTTAGCATCTTTTCCCAATATACTCAGCATCCCTCCTCAGCACATGTCCAAACCAATGTAATCGTGCCTCTCTGGCTTTATCTCCAAACCTTCCAATCTGGGCTGACCCTCTAATATACTTATTCCTAATCCTGTCCACTCTCGTCACGCCCAGTGCAAATCTTAACATCTTTAATTCTGCCACTTCCAGCTCAAACTCCTGCCTTTTTGTCTATGCCACTGTCTCCAACCCATATAACATAGCTGGTCTCACTACCCTCTTGTAGACCTTCCCTTTCATTCTTACAGGTACTCGTCTGTCACAAATCACTCCTGATACTCTTCTTCACCCACTCCATCCTGCCTGTACTCTCTTCTTCACCTCTCTTCCACACTCACCGTTACTCTGAACTATTGACCCCAAGTATTTAAACTCATCCACCTCTGCCACCTCTACTCCTTGCATCCTCACCATTCCTCTATCCTCCCTCTCATTCACACACATATATTCTGTCTTAGTCCTGCTGACCTTCATTCTCTTCTCTCTAGAGCATATCTCCATCTCTCCAGGGTCTCCTCCACCTGTTCCCTACTCTCACTACAGATCACAATGTCATCTGCAAACATCAAAGTCCACGGGGACTCCTGTCTGATCTCGTCTGTCAATCTGTCCATCTCCATTGCAAATAAGAAAGGGCTCAGAGCTGATCCTTGATGTAACCCCACCTCCACCTTAAATGCATCCGTCACTCCCACCGCAGACCTCACCGCTGTCACACTACCCTTGTACATATCCTGTACCACTCTTACATACTTTTTTGACACTCCTGACTTCCTCATACAATACCACAACTCTTCTCTAGGCACCCTGTCATATGCTTTCTCTAAGTCTACAAAAACACAATGCAACTCCTTCTGACATTCTCTGTACTTCTCCATCAACACTCTCAGAGCAAAGAGCGCATCTGTAGTGCTCTTTCCTGGCATGAATCCATACTGCTGATCACTAATCATCACGTCCCTTCTTAACCTTGCTTCCACTACTCTTTCCCATAACTTCATGCTGTGACTGATCAGTTTAATCCCTCTGTAGTTACTACAGCTCTGCACATCACCCTTATTCTTAAAAATCGGTACCAAAACACTTTTACTCCATTCCACAGGCATCTTCTCACTTTCCAAGATTTCATTAAACAATCTATGTATACACTTCCTAAATAAAAAATTCTCCACCATGATATATATTTTTTTATTTCTTCCAGAATTCTTTTCCACTGTTCTATTACATTTTCATACTCTCTAAATTTCTATTGCTATACTTATTTCCTTCATAGTTCAATATATTCCACTTGTTTCCTTAGTTTCACCAACATCTTTGCTTTTTTGCCGTATTTAAGTGTAACCCATCTTTCTTTATTAATTCCTCCATTCATACCACCACTTCACTTATCCAAATCTCATTTCAGCCATGACCACTAAATCATCTGCATATGATAGACAAATCTGTATTATAACTCATTTTCTCATCTCCCATTTTGCTTCTTTCATTTCACACATACACTTTTGAATTATTGCACTGATTTTCAGTACAGACACATATCTAATGGACATCCTTGTTTAACTCCATTCCTAAACTTTTATCTTTCCTCCCATCCATCTGTTTACCATAACATTCACCCATGACATTACATAGCATATTTTTATAAAATTAAGACTTTTCTCTTATCCCATACCTCTCTAGAATTTTCTGCATTGTTTTATGATAACCTTATCAAAAGCCTTTGCCACGTTCCATGTTACTAACCTTACTTACTTATTTTCTTTCAAAAGCATATTTTTTTACTTCTTTTACTATTAACATTTCCTTCATAACTTTCCCTTGATTCTGAAACCCTATTTCCTATAATTTCATCCAAAACCTTCTGCGTCTTTTTTGTATTATTTTCATAAAAATATCATCTGTATTTTTCAGTGTTATCAGTCTCCAATTTTTTAAATATTTTCTTTCTTCATTTTTTAATATAAACTTAATTACTCCACCAGAAATGCCCTCCTCTTGCCTTCTCTATCCATTCATTTAATTTTCTACATAATATTAATTTTACATTTCCATTCATCCCTTTATAATGTTAATAAGTCAGTCCATTATTCCCTTTCTTCTTTTATTGTCTTCCATTTCTGTCTTAGCAATCTCCTTTTCTAGAGAATTTTTAATGTTTTCAGTTTTGTACAAGCCATACTTTTTGTGCTACTTTTTTATGCATTCTACCCAGAATCTTATCTACAATGTCCTTTATTTTTCTGTGCTTACATCTAACATTTCCTTATTCATCAAACATTGTTTCTAGCTTCCTTCTCTTATTTTTAACTCTTTTCCAAGATGGTGAAACTTCCGCTTTTTCCTTTTAAAAAATCATTGTCAAACAACATATTCTAACATTTTCTCCATTTTTCATAAACTCTTTTCCTGTTTTGTTATTCTTTCTCCACATTTTTGTATTTCTTTGTCATGTGTTTTTATAATTTCATTCTATACGCTCATATTCCTTTGTTTCATTCTTTTATCTACAATCAGCAATATTTTCTTGTGTTTTTTATAAGCATTCCATCAAACTATCCAGTTTTCATACTGTACTCTTACTGTTATATGCTGCTACCATAAAATATTATACTTTATTTTTATTGCATCTGTTTTAGCATTCTCTCCAGTCAATCTTTTTATTTATTTCCCTTGTTTTATTACTTCTGTGTCATCCCTTATTTCTTTCTTTTTTATTTTTCTTTTTTCTTTTTGTCTTCCTTTATTCTAGCCCATACTGGTCTGTGATATGAAAACTTTGTCATTTCTACCTCACCTATTATTTCTTTTGTATCTTTTGAATATACTACATAATCTATTTCAGTATTAAAAGTTCCCATTTATATGGATAGTCTCTATTTTTCCTGTTTTTAACCCTCAATGTCTAATAACTTACCTTGTTACTTTAATATCCCTGTGTTATTTCCTCTCCCATTTCTCAAATTGCAGTTAAAATCTCCCACCATAACCACTGATATATTTAACAGGACAAAGTGTGTAAGTTCTTCAAACATCTTTTTCAGTTTAGTCGTATTTATTTGTATGTAAATTGCAGTTATCCTTACAGATTTTTCCTTTTCCTTATATCACACACAACTAGTATTCTAGGAACTACTACTTTCACATCCAGTATCTTTCTTGCTTCTCTTAAAAAAAAAAAAAAAAAAAAAAAACTATTTCTGTGCACACGTCACTCCCCAATGACCATATAATCTTTTTATCCCGTACTGCTTCAGTTATTTTGCTTTATTCTTCCTTTACACATCTCACATCTAACAAACATTTAATATCCATACCTTATTTTTACACAGCTTTGACACTGTTTAGTCACAACCACATCTTTAATATAATTTTGAATGATGTTTACATTTAGAGACACGATTCCTAAGTCATCTCTTTCCTTTCTAACTATTTTTTTTATTTCAAGTTTCTTATAGGTTCATAGGTTGGTACTAGGCTATCAGCCCTAGGGCCTATACAAGCCTAGCCATAACAATTCCCTGGCTATTTCTTCCCACACTATTTACTTCCCTGGACCCCTGTCTAGCAGGGCGACTGACGTGATCCCCAGGGTGAATTTCCTTCTTTCTCGGTTGGGATGCCTTCTGTGAGGAGTCTGCATGTCCTCCCTGTGTTTGTGTGGACTTTCTTCAGGTGCACCGGTTTCCACCCACATTCAAAAAACATGCGGTAGGTGGATTAGTCACTAAACTGGCTATAGGTGTGAGTGTGCGTGCGAGTGTGTGGTGTGGAAGAACTACTGCAGTAAAGCTAACTACCTGGTGATGTAAACAACTTTGTCCCTATATGATTGTCACTGTTGTAGTGACACCCCGATCACATGTGCAAAAATGGGAAAAAGAGATTGTGGATGGATGGATGGACAGATGGATGGATCTGTCTGTTTCTTCTCAGTTCCCGCTCTCGAACTGACATATCATCATTTACTTGGTCTTCTGTTTCACATTCTGTCTCCCCCTTCTTCACATCCTAGTGCTGCATATCTCTTTTTATTTTGCACTGTAATACCTTCATTGCAATATATTTCCTACCACATTTCCATCATCCTTCTCCACATGATTTACATTTCTTTCTCTAATTATCGCCCACATAATACGTTCTTCACCAATGTCTTCAGTTATGTTACCATCTGATTGTCTTTCTTCTAAAATATTCTCTTCTTCTTCTAACCTTTCCTTTTCTAGTACAGGACAGTCAAATCAAAAATGTCCAAATTCATTGCATTTTATACACTTAACGCCTACAATTTTTGTGGTATGTTTTCTTTCTTCACACTGACCATGTTATTAGAATCTTGCACAAGCTCCACTCATCCCCACAAAAAACATACTTTAGTTTGGTCCCAATACCTTAAAGGAACACTCCACCCTCTCATACAGTTTAACTCAATCATTGAGTTTCTTTTCTCCCTACAATATGGTTCCAGCATTATGTATGTACCAGAAACCTGCTTGTAGTTTTTAAAACTTTTATTTCCTTGCATTGGAGTCAAAGGAAGGGAAAGCCCACCTACTTTTTTTAAACTCAACTTTTCACATACTTTGCAGAGAAGTTAGTCTCCACCTGCATGACATATCATAGACACAGTTAAATCTGTAGTTTACCCTGTCAGGTAATGCTGTCAATCTTAGATGGGCAATTAATCCTGCTGTCAGGAACACAGCAGCTGATATAAAAAAAGACAGAAAGCTGTGGAATTGTTTCCACTGTTTTTATTGCAGAGGAGAGAAAAACTTAACACTCCTTTCATAGCAAAACAAAGCAATTAGATTAGTCAGAGGTTTAAAGGCAATTGTCAACTCTTCTGACAAATTTACATAAGCAGCAGCACAGTATTGAAATTCTAAGCTTTAAATGTTATTTATAATAGTTTGTGTTAAGATAACTTGAGTAGTAGCAAAGATTTCTGTGACATTTAGAGAAAAGTCAGTAAATATTTTTTCTTGTAAAGTATAAATGCATTTACCATTTTCAAGCCCCCCTCCACACACACACACAGGCCAGAACTGCAGAAAGAGAGTCAGGTGGCAACCCTATCAACAAGGTGCACTGATACTGTTCATAAAAAAGGTCTTTTATGCTTTGTGGGACATCCTTCCAGAGGGGGATGCATATCTGGCACATGCAGATCCATTGTAAGAGATTACCACTGACTTTGAGTCAGTCCTTACATTGTAAGAGAGCAACCATAATATACAGCTGTATTTACTTTAACATACATTTACTATGTGCCCTTGCATTAAGAACACTAAGAAAAGGAAATCAGAAGTGCTTAACTGTGTTTAAATGCATACACACACGCGCGCTTTCATAGGTTCATAGGTTCATAGGTTTATACTAGGCTATCTGCCCTAAGGCATTTATAAGCCTAGCCCAAATTTTTGTGGCTTACGCCACCCCTTATATGAAAAAATACTGTGCCCATTAGTTTGTTGTGCCTCTGTCCAGCAGTGACACAGAGATGATTCCCGGGATAAACCTACGATCTCCCATCCACAGGTCAAGATTTCTCTTGAACAGAGCCAGCGAGGTGCTCTGCCTCACATGGACCAGGATTTTATTCCACAGCATAGGGAGTCTCTGAGTGATAAATCTATCCCTCCAGCACGTCCTATTTATATCCGTGCTAAGGTTTAGCTTGCTAGCTTGCTCTAGTGGTTTTGGTGGATTTGGATTTTTTGAGGTGGAGCATGTCCATTAATTCCGGGTTGGACATGGCCTTGTATGTCAGGCACATGTCACCTCTGAGCAGATGGTATGCAACTGAATAGAGCTGGAGTTTCTTCAATCTGGCAGCATATGACAGATTTTGGAGTCCCTTTATCCTTTTGGTGAGGAACTTTTGGGGTCTCTCCAATTGCTGCAGATGTCGGGTGAGATACATCCCGAATGGGGCATTGTACTCAATCATTGGTCTGATAAGTGAAGAGTACAGGGGAACAATGACCTCACTAGATCTGGATGTGAATCCCTTCATGATCAGGTGGGCAATGTAGAAGGTCTTTCTAACCACTTTAGCAACGTGAGTGTCAAAAGAAAGGCCACTGTCAACCTGGGTCCCCAGGTCCCTGATAACCTGTTCTGTGCTTAGTGGATTGCCACCTATATGGTAGCTTGGGGTTACCTTGTTTTTCCCAAAGGGTATGACTATACATTTTTTGGCGTTTAACTTCAGGCCATGGCTCTGGCACCAGCTATCTGTTTCCGTGAGTCCCTTCTGAAGGATATCCGTGTCCGATGCACTTTCCACTATGGCTCAGTTTGCAGTCGCCAGCAAACTTTGTCAGCCAAAGTCCTCCCATGTTGGCCTGTACTTCTGAGAAGTAGATGCCGAACAATAGGGGGCCAAGGACCGAGCCCTGTGGGACACCACTTGTGACCGGCTTGAAGTCTGACATAGCGCCAGCAACTCTAACCCTGTGGGTTCTGTCCTTAAGCCAGTTTGCAACCCATCTTGTGACATATGGGTTTACATTTAAGCTGGTAAGTATTTTTACAATACCCGAGTGGGGTATTGTGTTGAAAGCCTTTGCAAGGTCAAGGTAGGCTGTATGGACTGCCTTTCCCTCATCAATGGCCTTGGTGACTGTTTCGAAGAAGTCGACCAAGTTCAAAAGGCATGATCTGCCCTTGACGGCCAAACTGGGTCTGGTCCAATGTCTGCAAGTCCCCTATATCTTTGTTTATGAGCTCCATTATGATCCTCTCCATAGCTTTGCAGACTAGACTTGTTAAGCTTATGGGGCGGTAATTATCAGGGTCCGTAGAGGCACTGCCTTTGTGGAGTGGGACCACAGTTGCCGTATGCCACTCCTTGGGCATGTATCCTGTGGTAAGGCTGAGATTAAACAGCTGCCTTATGTGCGGGTTTAATTCCTCATTTAGCTCGTGTAGCACACAGCCGGGGACACCATCCGGTCCCATCGATGCTGTGTTTTTAGCTTTAGAGAGAGCAGCTTTCACCTGCGCATTTGAGATGTCTGGGAGGCTACACTCCGCTGGGATAGTTATCTCTCCTTTGGGGGGGAGAAGGGGGTGAAGTTTGCACTGAACCTGTCTGCCAGTATGTTGGCAATGGCTGTGGTTTCAGTGATTTTTGTATCATTTTGGACTAATTCTGAGCATATCTGGGAGTTTCCACCCAGGTTCCTAACATAGCTGAAAAAGGCATTATGATTGTCCTTTGAATCCATGGCAATTTTTCTCTCAAAATTGGCCTTAGTTGATTTTATGAGTGCTCGTATTTTTTTACTAATAATGATCAGGGGTGACTTCCCTTTTATGGATTTTGTTCTATCATGTAATAGCTTTCTCCTCTTATTGTAAAGTTTGTTAATGGCTGGGGTCCACCAGACTGGACGTTTGCCCTTTGTGGAAAGAGTCTTGGTTTTATTTGGGATTGACTGATCCATGCAGTCCTGGAGGTGTTCATAGAAGGCATTTGTAAGGGCTTCCGCAGCTTGGGTTGTGGTTTCCACTGGCTCAGGGGCCTTGAAGGATACCACACCAGTCTTGAGTAGTGTGAAGTTTGCTTTAGAGAAGTTCTTCACTGTGGTCTTTTTTATTGGGGTGGGGGCGGGATGTGGATTTCCAGTGAGATTAGTTTATGATCAGATCTCACCAATGAGGGATATACTTCCAGTGTGGAGCATTTTGTCCCCATGTTTGTAATAATGAGATCTAGTATATTTTCTCCTCTCGTGGGAACAGTGACTAGCTGTTCCATGGCATTTGAATTTATAAACTCCAGGAACCATTGGGCTAGAAAGTTAGGGCTTGAGTAATGCTCCCAGTCTATATTCGGGTAGTTGAAGTCACCCAATATGATGGTGTTTGGAGATACATTTATACCCTCCAGTGTCTTCAGGAAGGCTGTGTGGGGTTCCTGAGTTTGAGAGGGTGGCCTGTAGCATGCTACAATTTGTAGAGCAGTTTTGCCTATGGTTAGTTGCACCTGGATGGTTTCCGGCTTGTGCGTTGCCACCAACCTGGAGGTGTGGGTATCCTTTATGAATATGGATACACCCCTCCTTTTGTGGTGTGGTCCGGGTTTTGGGGCAAACGCATGATATGAGGTAAAACCTAATAGTGCCGGGTGCTCTCAGGAGTCTTGAACCAGGTTTCAGTTACAGCACAGACATCGATGTTCTCCATACTGAGAAAGGCCTCGAGTGCGTGCATTTTGAGATTTAGACTTCTGGCATTGAGCAGCATTACCCTCAGTTTCTTCCCATTTTTGTTTTCTAGGGTGGTAGGTTTAGAATTTGAGCCTTGTCTAAAAAAGGCACTATGGGGTGGCAAGAGCCTTAGCCAATATCCGAATCCCAGGGGTGACAGGTGCAAGCCGTCCCTTGCAAGCAGCGTGGCTTGTCAAGCATGTCATCCCAGGCAGACAGACACTGGATCCCCTTTGAATGACACCAGACATTAAGCCAATTGTTAAAGCTGATCATCTTGTCTCTATATTGTGGCATCATTCTTGGTGAAGGAAGGATACTGCTCAGGGTCAGGGTCATACCTGCCTGGGCTACATAATCAGAGAGCTCCTCTATATCTCTTTTCATGTAGTCCAGGGAGGTACGTCTCAGGTCGTTCACACCAGCATGGACAATGACTGTGTCATATTTGTACTTGCCATGGAGTGACCCGAGTGCTTGTGTTATATGGCGGATTCTAGCGCCCGATAGGCAGCTTACTGTGACCCTCTCCTTGTTCAGCCTGGTGAGTGGGACGTCAGTGTGTCTGACTATGGAGTCACCTATGACAAGTATGTTTGGTGTTGTATTTGGCCTTAAGGGCTGTGACTGCTTTGCACACTGCTTTTGTGGTTTATGTGTTGCTTGTGGGGTGTCTTGAGGTAGCAGTTGTTTGGGTGTCTGCTTTGGAGGCCTCTGCTGTTTAGGTAAATTTTTACTCAGAGCCACCGAGTATGTCTTTGTGTGTTTATGAGTTTGATTCAGTGGTGTGGTAGCATTATGTGAGGCTGGTTTTGTGGTGTGTGTAGTTGCCTTCTCCTCCTGTCTGGTCTTGCCAGTCCTGAGTTGAGAGAGCTCAGCCTCCAGTTTGGCTAAATAGCTGCATCTCTCACAAGTATTTGTGTTATGTGGGAGGAGGAGAGGGTTGTCTGTGTACATGAGGCAGTTATAACATTGCCTCAAGATTCCCAGATTCACCAGCTGGACCAGAGATGAGATTGACAACTGACCTTTGGACATGCTAGAATAATATTGGGAATTCCTTAATAATTGAAAACAAGGGCCAGTGGGGAGTGAGGGTGTAGTGCTTTTAATTTTTAGTGCTGACTTATATAATTGCTTTAGTGAGCAAGTGCCAGGTAACTTGAGTGCAATGTGTTACAAGTAACTAAATGCAAAAACGACAAACAGTAACTTTCAAGTGAAACAAGGAACTAGTACAGTAAGCAATGCAGATATCACTAATGATCCACAGAAGCGCTGAGAAGCCGCGTATTAGGTGGAATTAGCTTCCAGGGAAATAACAAGCAAACAAACAACAAGCATATAAACAAAGCTAGATTCAGCAGGCCTGGATCTAGTCTATGCTAGAGCAAACAAGGTGTACCAATTTCAGTAAGATACATTTCAAATATTCAGGCACTATAAACCTTTAACCAGAAATTCCCAGCTCAGAAGGGCAGAGTCCAGCCTCTTCTCCCACAAGAGTGCAGACCACGAACCTTCTTAATGTAAAATAACTGGCCTGAAGCCCAAGTGCCTAAACCAGAACTAATACCCTTGGACACTGGGCTCTCAATCAGCAGTTCCCAACTTAGAAGGATGAAAGCTACCTGTCCTGCCACCACAGTGCTTGCCACAAACCTTCCTAATGTAAAACAACTGGTCTGAAGCCCAAGTGCTTAATCCAAAAAGACTTAGAATGATAGCTACACTTTAATCAAGTTACAACCAAGCAGTAATAAATACAATTGAATACTTTAGAGAATGTCTGGATTAGTGCTCAAGTTACACAAACAAAGCTAGATCCAGCAGGCCCGAATCCAGTCTATGCCACAGCAAACAAGGCGCACCAACTTCGGTAAGAAGCAGTTCAGATATGCATGCACTATAAGCCTTTAACCAGAAATTCGAACCCTCTTAATGTAAAATAACTGGCCTGAAAGCCCAAGTGCTTAAACCAGAATTAATACACTTTTAGAATAACAGACACTGAGCCCTCAATCAGCAGTTCCCAACCTAGAAGGATGTAAGCTACCTGTTCTGCCACAACAGTGCAGACCACAAACCCTCTCAGTGCAAAACAACTGGTCCGAAGTCCAAGTGTTTAAACCAAAAGGCTTAGAATGAGTTACACCAAGCAGTAATAAATACAATTGAGTATTTTTAAGATGATGCAAAAGTAAAATGAAGTAGGTAGAAGTAGGTAAAGTACAGTAAAAGCAGATAAAATTTTTTTTTTTTTTATTTATCTGAACAAGTGCTGAGATCAAAGAAATAGATTTGAGTGCTGAAACTAGAAAACTGGCTAGTTATAAGAAAAAAAAAAAAAAAACAAGCTAGAAGGCTTCCCTCAAACACAGAAGGGCTTGGGGGCTCAGAAGCCTACTAATAGTCTATATCACTTAACAGGAAAGGCAGGAAATAAGCTTAAATTTTTTTTTTTTTTTTTTTTTTGTCTGTTTCCCAGATGCTCTCTTTGTACACAGTAGGAGTGCCTGAAATCAGAATATGATTTCACTGCACTCAGTTGATTGAGCAAATGAGAAGAGCCCAGAGGCAGGCTGAGGGGCGGGCAGTTTCAAGGCCACTAAGATCAACACCAAAACAAAACCAGGGAGGGTGGGTGGGAATAGAACACATACATACATACATACATACATACATACACAATGTGTGTGTAATATGTGTGCATACAATGCATTTATGATCAACATAATACAGTTAAGCATTATTAATGTATACATTCCAGTAAATTTTGCTCAGTGATTTAGTTGGTCACATATTGGCTGTGTGTTCCACATGCAATCTTGGTCAATGCCTTTCTGTTAGTATTTTTTTTCTTTGTATTAATAAGTGCATTTAATAATTGTTATTATCTTTGCCAGTGTAGCTTATGTTGTGGCTGAAGAAGGATCCTGAAACCAGTTTACTTTCCTGGTTACCAAACTATAAATAAATATGAATTAGAAAAAAGGAGGGGGGACATGACAGAAATAACTGAGGAGCTAGTAAAGCACACTATAAGTCTGCATCACTCATGAGAGAGAAAAATCCTCCCACTGAAGGCATTGGGAAGTAGCAGACAGAATAAATTTAGTCCCACTACTTGTCACTTGTAAATGAACAGCAAGGAATCAGAATTTTCACACCTTGGCATGAGAGTATGGGGGAGGGTTTATCAAGTTTGTGAGGACTACAAAAGACTCCTCTTACAAAAAACAGTTTTTTATCTGCTTTATTTTGCTGCAAGTAGCTAACAGCTATTTATGGCATAGAACAAGCTCTGTCAGAGAGATAAATGAGGCTCAGTCAGATAAACACAGAAGCAGCTCTTTTACAGAAGGTGTGTTTAGATGACAGTGCTTCACAGTCCTGCCATTATATTTTAATGGCATGAAAAAACAGCACCACTTCCTTATGTCTGGCATGAGTCATAGGTTCATAGGTTCATACTAGGCTATCTGCCCTAGGGCATTTATAAGCCTAGCCAGAGTGTGTTTGGCTTTCGCCACCCATTTTAAATTAATTTTGCTATGCCTTTTTTTGAGGTTAGTATACTGTGCCTCTGTCTAACAGTGACACAGAAGTGATAGCTGGGGTAAACCTATGATCTCCCATCCACTCATCAAGATTCCTCTTGAAGAGAGTCAATGTGGGACTCTGCCTAACCTGGACTGGGATTTTATTCCAGAGTGAAGGGAGCCTCTGGGTTATGAATCTGTCCCTCCAGCATGTCCTATTTATTTCAGTGCTGAGGTTCAAGTCTCTCGAGCATAGCTTGATGGGATTTGGATTTTCTGAGGTGCAGCATGTCCATTAATTCTGGGTTGGACATGGCCTTATACGTCAGGCACAGATCGCCTCTGAGCAGGCGGTATGCCACTGAGTAGAGCTGGAGTTTCTTTAACCGGGCAGCATATGGCATCTGTTTGAGCCCTTTGATCCTCTTGGTGAGGTACTTTTGGGGTCTTTCCAGTTGCTGCAGGTGTCTGGTAAGGTACATCCCAAAAGGGTATTGTACTCAATTATGGGCCTGATGAGGGATGAGTAAAGAGGCACGATGACCTCCCTGATCTAGATGTGAATCTCTTCATGATTAGGTGGGCTATATAAAATGTTTTTCTAACCACTTTGGCCATGTGGTTGTCAAATGAGAGATTGCTATCAACTTGGGTCCCCAGGTCCCTAATGACTTCTTCTGTACTTAATGGATTACCACCTATGTGGTAATTTGTGGGCACTTTGTTTTTGCCAAAGGGGATGACTATACACTTTTTGGCGTTTAGCTTGAGGCCATGGCTCTGGCACCAGTTGTCTGTTTCTATGAGGCCCTTTTGGAGGATGCTTGTGTCGGCTGGAGAGTTGATTATGGCGCCCAGTTTGCAGTCATCTGCGAACTTGGTCAGCCACAGTCCTTCCGTGTTGGCCTGTACCGCCAAGAAATATGTACCGAACAAGAGAGGTCCCAGTACTGAGCCTTGTGGGATGCCACTTGTAACTGGTTTGGAGTCTGACATGGCTCCAGTAATTCTAACCATGTGGGTTCTGTCCTTGAGCCAGTTTGCAATCCATCTAGTGACACAGGGGTTTATATTTAAGCTGGTGAGCTCATCTATAATGCCCAAGTGGGGTATTGTATCGAAGGCTTTTACGAGGTCCAGGTAGGCTGTGTGGACCACCTTCCCCTCGTCAATGGCCTTGGTGACTGTTTCAAAGAAATCGACCAGGTTTAAGAGGCAGGATCTGCCCTTAACAAAGCCAAACTGGGTAGGATCCAGTGTCTGTAGGTCCCCAATATCTTTATTTATGAAGTCCATGATGATCCTTTCCATAGCTTTGCAGACCAAGCTAGTCAGGCTTATGGGGCGATAGTTTCCAGGATCCGTTGAGGCACCACCTTTGTGGAGAGGGATCACTGTTGCTGTACGCCACTCTTTGGGTACATATCCTGTAGTAAGGCTAAGATTGAACAGTAGTTTTATGTTTGGGTTTAGCTCTTCTTGGAGTTCATGTAGGATGCAGCCCGGGACACCATCTGGTCCCATTGATGCTGTGAATTTTGCTTTGGAGAGGGCGGCTCTTACCTGAGCATCTGAGATGTCAGGGGGGCAGCACTCTGTTGGGATAGATATTTGCCCTTTTGGTGAGGAGGGGGGGGAGAAGTTTGCACTGAACCTGTCAGCTAGGATGTTGGCAATGTCTGTGGGCTCGGTGTATTTTTTGTCATTTTGGACTAATTCTGAGCATATCTGGGAATTCCCACCCAGGTACCTAACATAACTAAAGAAAGCCTTGTGATTATCCTTAGTGTCCTGTGCAATTTTTCTCTCGAAGCTGGCCTTAGACGATTTTACAAGTGCCCATAGTTTTTTGCTAATACTGATCAGAGATGCCTTCCCTTTTTGGGATTTTGCTCTATCATGTAGTAGCTTCCTCCTTCTATTGTATAGTTTGTTTATGGCTGGGGTCCACCAGACAGGACGTCTGCCTTTGGAGGATTGGGTCTTGGTTTTATTTGGGATTGCATGATCCATGCATTCCTGAAGGTGTTCATAGAATGCGTTTATAAAGGATTCTGTGGTCTGGGCCATATTTTCCACAGGCCCGGGGGCTTTGAAGGATTTCGCCTCGGTTTTGAGGCATGTGAATTTTGCTTTAGAGAAGTTTTTCACTGTGGTTTTCTGGGCAGGGGGTGGGGTCGGGATGTGAATATCCAGTGAGATTAGTTTATGGTCTGATCTTACCAGTGAGGGATACACTTCTGGTCTGGAGCATAGTGTCCCCATGTTGGTGATGATCAGGTCCAGTATGTTTTCCCCTCTTGTGGGAGTGGTAACAAGTTGTTCCATAGCATTTGAGTTTATAAATTCTATGAACCTTTGGGCTAGGGTGTTGGAGCTAGAGTAATGCTCCCAGTCTATGTTTGGGTAGTTGAAGTCACCCAATATAATGGTGTTTGGAGACACCTTCATATTTTCCAGTATTCTCAGGAAGGCCGAGTGGGGTTCCTGTGTTTGGGAGGGTGGTCTGTAGCAGGCTATAAACTGGAAGGCAGTTTTACCCACAGTTAGTTGCACATGGATAGTCTCTGATGCTTCGTGCTGTGCCACCAACCTGGAGGTGTGGGTATCTTTGACTAATATTGATCCTCCCCCTCCTTTTGTGGTTCGGTCCAAGTTTTGGGGCTGAAAAGCATGGTATGAGGTATAACCTGGTAGTGCTGGAGTGCTCTCGGGAGCCTAGAACCAGGTTTCTGTTACTGCACAGATATCGATGTTCTCCATGCTAAGGAGAGTTTCGAGTGCATGCATCTTGAGGTTTAGACTTCTGGCATTGAGTAGCATTACTCTTAGTTTCTTATCCCTTGTGATACCTATGGAGGTGGGTTTGTCTTTTGAGCCTTGCCTAAAAAAGGCACTATGGGGGTAGCAAGAGCCTTTGCCAATATCCAAAAGCCCAGGGGTGACAGGTGCAAGCCGTCCCTAGCGAAACATCGTGGCTTGTTGAGCATGCCATCCCAGGCTGACAGGCATTGGATTCCCTTTGAATGACACCAACACTTAAGCCAGTTGTTGAAATTGATCATCTTGTCTTCATATTGTGGCATCATTCTTGGTGAGGGTAAGATGCTACTCAAGGTCAGGGTCATACCGGCCTGGGCTACATGCTCAGAGAGCTCCTCTATGTCTCTTTTCATGTAGTCCAGGGAGGTACGTCTCAGGTCATTCACACCAGCATGGACAATGACCGAGTCATATTTGTACTTGCCTTGGAGTGACCTGAGTGCTTGTGTTATGTGGCGGATCCTAGCCCGACAGGCAGCTCACCATGACCTTCTCCTTGTTGAGCCTGGTGGCGGGACGTCAGTGTGCCTGACAATAGAGTCACCTATTACAAGTGTATCAGGTGTGTTGTTTAGCCTTAAGGGCTGTGACTGTTCGGCACACTGGCTTTGTGAGCTATGTGTTGCACATGTTTTGTTTTGGGGTAGCGGTTGCTTGGGTGTCTGCTTTGGAGGTCTCTGCTGCTTAGGCAGATTTTTATTTAGAGCCTCCGAGTATGTTTTTATGTGTTTATGTGTTTGGTCTGTTGTCGTGGTAGGTCTATGTGAGACTGGAATTGTAGTGAGTGTGGTTTCCTTCTCCTCCTGACTGGTTATGCCAGTACTGAGTTGAGAGAGCTTAGCCTCCAGTTTGGCTATATGGTTGCATCTCTCACATGTGTTGGAATTTGTTGGGAGGAGGAGAGGGTTGTCTGTGTACATGAGGCAGTTGTAACATTGCCTCAAGATTCCCAGATTCACCAGCTGGACCGGAGAGGAGATTGACAACTGACCTTTGGACATGCTAGAATAGTATTGGGAATTCCTTTATAATTGAAAAAAGGGCCAATGGGGAACAAGGTACTCAAGGGGAGTTTGTGAGGGTGTAGTGCTTTTAATTTTTTTAGAGCTGACTTATATAATTGCTTTAGTGAGCAAGTGCCAGGTAACTTAAATGCAATGTGTTACAGGTAACTTAAATGGAAAAACGACAAACAGTAACTTTATTTCAAATGAAACAAGGAAACAAGTACAGTAAGCAATGCAAATATCACTAGGGATCCACAGAAGTGCTAAAAGGCAGCGTTTTAGGTGGAATTAGCGTTTCAGGGAAATAAACAAACAACAAGCATACAAACAAAGCTAGATTCAGCAGGCCTGGATCTAGTCTATGCTACAGCAAACAAGGTGTACCAATTTCAGTAAGAAACAGTTAGAATATGCAGGCACTATATGCCTTTAACCAGAAATTCCCTGCTCAGAAGGGCAGAGTCCAGCCTCTCCTCTCACAAGAGTGCAGACCGCAATCCTTCTTAACATAAAATAACTGGCCTGAAGCCCAAGTGCTTAAACCAGAACTAATACACTTTTAGAATAACAGACATTGAGCTCTCAATCAGCAGTTCCCAACTTAGAAGGATGTAAGCTACCTGTCCTGCCACCACAGTGCAGGCCACAAACCTTCCTAATGTAAAACAACTGGTCTGAAGCCCAAGTGCTTAATCCAAAAGACTTAGAAATGATAGCTACACTTTAATCAAGTTACTACCAGCAGTAATAAATACAACTGAATACTTTAAAGAATGCCTGGATTAGTGCTCAAGTTATACAAACAAAGCTAGATTCAGCAGGCCTGGATCTAGTCTATGCTACTGCAAACAAGGTGTACCAATTTCAGTAAGAAGCAGTTCAAATATGCAGGCACTATAAGCCTTTAACCAGAAATTCCCAGCTCAGAAGGACAGAGTCCAGCCTCTCCTCCCACAAGAGTGCAGAACACAAACCCTCTTTATGTAAAATAACTGGCCTCAAGCCCAAGTGCTTAAACCAGAATTAATACACTTTTTGAATAACAGACACTGAGCCCTCAGTCAGCAGTTCCCAACTTAGAAGGATGTAAGCTACCTGTTCTGCCACTACAGTGCAGACCACAAACCTTCTTAATGTAAAACTGGTCTGAAGCCCAGGTGCTTAAACTAAAAGGCTTAGAATGAGTTACACCAAGCAGTAATAAATACAATTGAGTACTTTTAAGATGACGCAAAAGCAAAATAAAGTAGGAAAAAACACAAATACAGTAAAAGCAGATACATTATTTTTCATATAAAGAGGACTTTAAATGTATTCTGGGAAGAAGGAAGGAAAGCAAGAAAATAAGATCACGTTACCAGGACAGGCCCCATCATCCGCCATTTTGAGAGAAATGCATTAAAATTGTAAAAGAAGCACTTGGAGTGATTTTGAGGTATTAAAATAGCACAAAAACAAAGATACAATGAAACAAATATGTTTTATGAGTTCTAAGGTGGAGTTTTCCTTTAATGTTCTGTTTTCTATTCACAATCATAACATTGAAATATGTTACATTTTCCCTTGTGCTCATGCATTGTCATCCATACCTCCCACTCCTGCACTTACATTTCTTTCATCATACATGTTTTAAACGTATACAGCTCATTACAGACAAAAAAAGTATTTCACTCAAGTTCCTCTAAGATGTTCTAAACTGTACATGTATATTCTTCCTTATCTGCAGTCCATTTTCTGAAAAATATACTCATTCCATGGTCTAATTAGGTGTTTGTTTCCACTTCATTCCTATATTTTTCAAGTAATGTAAATGTTTCAAAAGTAACTCTGCAGAAGTCTTCTGTTCCGAACTTTTTAAGACTTGTATGCCATGTACTATAAGCCCCAAAGGTAAAGTAATATTGTCTATGACTTCATACCTTTCAATAGTGTCACAGTCCTTTACTTAATTCTTACCACTGGTCTTCTCTTCTGGTTTTCTTTTCCTTGAAAAAGTCCTTGTCTTATTTCAGCTTCAGTCACAGCATTTTTCTTGCCTTTGTTTACTATTTCTGCATATGAAAGAGTTTTGTAAATGCTCACTACAATACCCCGTTGCAGGAGCATGCTTTTAAAACTCATTCCTCTGCTGACCAAGCATACCCCTAAGCTGCTGTCGGCACTTTCTGTTAATCCAGCTCCTTTTCCTGATTCATCTGGCAACACTGCCTCTGCTACCTCTCCCAGAGTGATTCACTAAAGTACTCCAACTTTCTTGTCAGCATTAGGCTTACCTTGCGCCATCATTTCCATCAACACAGTAGTTTCCAGACCTCCTTCTTCCAACTCTGTAACAATAATTTCTTTGTTTCCAGAATTTGTTTGTGATAATGTGGAGTTCTGTATCACTCCACTCTCAGCTGGCTGTCTTCTTTCCTCCTCCATCTTGGAAAACTTTGACCTCACTAGCAGCCATCTGTTGCTACCTATTGGCAACAAAGGATAGGAGTGTGTTATTAACATTTACATTAATTTTATGCCATATAAAAAGAAACTTAAAGTAAATTATTTTCACACTCATTATTTATATCCATACTTGCCATTATTTATAAGTTACAAACACAAAAGAACTTAGCTAAATAGTTATATTTCTTTCATTATTTTTTCTTTCATATTTATCCTCTATCCCCATACCTTTTCTTCTATATCCATCTTCTTATTTCAGCTAATACATAATTCTTTTCCATTTTCTTGTTATTTAACAAATTATCACATCTTGTATCCTCAGCACCCATATTGTCACAAACAGTACTTTATCCCATTTATCAATATAACATTTATTTACTTTATTACTATTCCCGTATCTCATATTCATATTTATACATTTAAATCTTTCCCATCTCTATTCATTTTTAAACTTTTCCAAAAGTTTTTTATTTTTTCACTGTCCAAAAAATATGTTTTGTTGTTTCTTAGTCTTCAGTTCAGTCAAAACATTTTCTTTCCTCCATCTCCTTGTATTTCATATTCCCTTTCACCTGTAACTCGTCTAATAAAATTCTCCACAAAAAAATCCTCTGTTGCATAAAAATTTCATACCTTTTTCTTCTGTCTTTTATTGCCTTTTTTTTCATCTTCTTTTAATTCCCTCTATGGGTACACCAAAAATTTTCTAAAATCATGTAATACATTTCTTTTCTTTTCCTGACAACCTAATTTTTAACTTGCATAATTTACTTTTGTTGTCATATTCTTTTTCTTCCATCCTGTCCAGTTTTTCTTTTCTTTTACCTATTTTTTCTTCCCATATATTTTTATATTTTTTCACATAGTATCTTACCTGACATTTCATTTTTTCTTTCCTTTGCCTTTCTCATTACCCAAAATAAATACGTAGATGCTAAATGCGGCAGTGGATTTTTTTAAAAAAATTCAAATCGCCTTCTTCTTTTTTATTATAAAATATCCATCTTCTTACCAGGTTCAACTTCAAGCCACAGATGAAGCTAAAACAGCTGTAATTTATTTTCCATTTGAGTGGGAAACATATATATATATATATATATATATATACACATATATATATATATATATATATATATATATATATACACACATATATATATATATATATATAAAAAAACCCTAAATATTTTTCTAATTCATAAATATTCAGCGTACATGTCTTTTTCTGAACTGACAAGTACCAAGCTAACAATTCTTTATTTGTTTGAATATCTCTCTCCATTGACTTATTACACCTTCATTCTCATTCCCAAGATCTTTATTTCTATTTTTGTGAAATATATTCTGTTTATTTTGTTTTTATCTCATCAAATATATTACATTTCATTTTGTTTAACAGCAGAACTTTTTATTTAGAGTTTGTGATCCTTATTACAGCCTCACTTATCCATTTTTTATTTTTTGTTATTAGAAAATCATCTGCATATATTATGCATAATGGTAATATAACATTTCCCTCCATACCACATCTTGCCTCCCTCATTTCATGCATGTTTGTCTGTATTACTGCATTCATTACTAATAAAAATAAATTCATACTCATTGGGCATCGCCATTTTACTCCTCTGTTAATAATTACTTTTTTCCCAGCCATCCATTTGTCATAACTTGCACCTGTGAATTTTTAAAACATTTATTTATTACATTAATGTTTTTCTCCTGTGCCATATTCTTCTAAAACCTACCACATTGCTTCATGCCTCACTATATCAAAATCTTTAGCTATATCACATGCTATCAGTATCATCTTTACTCCTTCTTTCACTGTAATTAATATTTCTTTAACTTCTCTAACTTTTATAACATTTCGTACTACCTCATCCAATGCTTTCTCCATCCTTTGTTGTAGTATTTTCATAAATATTTTATAGTGAATATTCTCTATTGTTATTGACCTCCAATGTTTATATCTTGCTTCATCCCTTTTCAATGTAATTTTTTTACTTCATCCCATATGCCTTCTTCCATTATACCTTCCTTCATACATTCATTTAATATTTTTTCAAAGAAAATCTCTTTCTTCTTTAGTCATTTCCTTATAATACTCATAACTTACACCATTTAACCCTTGTGCTGATTTATTTTTGCCTTCTTTTATCACCTTCTCTATTTCTTCTACTGTTATATCATTTTCTAAACATCCTTACTTTTTTTGATTGTTTTTATTTTTCATTCTTTCTGCCCATTCACTTCCTCTTTTTCATATATTTTCTCTACACATTTTTCTACCACCTCCATAATATCTTCTTGTTTGTATTTTATGTTTCCTTTGCCTTCTAAGATAGCAGTCATCTTTCTTGCTCTCATCTTTACTTGTTTTCCTAAATACGTCTCCTCTTTCTTTATTTTCAGAAAATAAATCTTTGCCTATGCAACATAATTTTTACCTTTTTTCTCAGTTCCTTTCATACATCTTTTTTCTATTTCTCTTACTTTATCATGTCCTTGTCCTATCACATTCTCTCATAATTCTGTAAAATTTAGTTATATTTCATCTTATTTCTTTTTTTATTCTTCTTTCCATGTTTAAATATATTTGTATACTTCTGCTTATACACTACCCACCACTGTGTCCAATTTTTATAAAATTGTCTCATTGTCATGTGACCTTTCCATAACATTTATTTATTATTTCACTGTCTTTCCATATTCCAGGTCATACTGCTCTATGATCTGAAAACTCTTATATTTGTGTTCCCCCTGTTATTTATTTCATGTCATTAGAGTAACCTATGTAATTAATTTCAGTCTTAACAATTCCCTTTTTATACGCCCATTCTCTATTGTTTCCTACTTTTAAATCTCCACATTTTATTAATTCCCTTAACATCTTAATATCATGTGTTATCCCCCCCTCAATTTACTTGTTAAAGTCCCTTGCCATCACTAATGACATATTTATTAACACATTTTTTTTTAATTTCTTTGAACAACTGTTTTCTCTCTGTTATATTAGTATATGCATAAATCGCAATTCATCTTATACATTATTATTATTGTGCCTGCTTATTTGAACTGTTTCTTTCTGAAATTTGTGCACCTTGTTTGCTGTAGCCAAGAAGTTAGTAGTTTATTGGCCATTTTGGGCTAATTTCTATCTAGGTCCGGCTCTAAACCGGTTACAAGTGGCTTCCCTCAGGGTCAGTCCTGGGACCCCTTCTGTTCGGTATATACTTCTCAGAGGTACAGGCAATCACAGGAGGTCTATGGCTGACCAAGTTCGCAGACAACTGCAAACTGGGGGTGATAATTAACTCTCCGGCTGATACAGACATCCTCCAGAAGAGTCTCACTGAGACGGATACCTGGTGTCAAAATCATGGCCTCAAGCTAAATGCCAAAAAGTGCATAGTCATCCCCTTTGGAAAAAACAAAGTACCCACGAGCTACCACATATGTGGTAGTCCCCTAAATACAGAAAATGTCATAAGGGATCTGGGGACCCAAGTAGATAGTAATCTCTCTTTTGATAATCATATTGCCAAGGTGATTAGAAAATCCTTCTATATGGCTCACCTAATCACAAAAGGGTTCGCATCTAGAACAAAAGAGGTTATTGTGCTCCTCTACTCATCACACCCATCATAGAGTACAACACCCCATTTGGGATGTACCTTACAAGACACCTGCAACAGCTGGAAAGACCACAGAAGTACCTCACCAAGAGGATTACTGACCTCAAACAGATGCCCTATGCAGCCTGACTGAAGAAACTCCAGCTGTACTCGGTTGCATACCGCTTACTCAGAGGTGATCTCTGCCGGACATACAAGGCCATGTCCAACCCAGAATTGAAGGACATGATCCACCTAAAAAAAAAAAAAAAAAAACAAATCCCCGAGAGCCACATGCTCTAGGGATCTAAACCTCACCACAACAATAAATAGGACATGCTGGAGAGATAGATTCCTGTCCCAGAGGCTCCTCATGCTTTGGAACAGGATTCCAATCTACATTAGGCAGAGCCCCTCACTAACACTCTTCAAGAGAAACCTTAACTAGTGGATGGGAAACAGAATATTTACCCCGGGGATCACTGCAGTGGCTTTGCTGGATAGAGACACAAGAAACTAATGGCTCTGCTGGACAGAGGCACAGGGAACTAATGGCTCTGCTGGACAGAGGCACAGGGAACTAATCTAAGGGGGTGGCGAAAGACAACACATTCTGGCTAGGCTTATAGATGCCCTTGGGCAGATAGCCTAGTACTTACCTATGAACCTATGAACATTATGTCTCATCTCATTGTCATATCACTGCCTTTCCTAGTGCTACTATTGTTACTCTAAAGTTCTTATTTCTTCATTTGTTTATAAGAATTCCTATTTCAGAACATGCCTCATTTCCTACAGATCAAACAATTTGTCCCCCCCCCACCCACTACCTGCATTCTTTTCCTTTTTTTTCTTTGTTATTACATTTGGTATTTAGCAAACAAAATGCATCTGTTTTTATGTTTTACACCATTCCAGCACCACTGCCACTAAACCTCTTATATAATTTCTAATGCTATTCACATTTAATGATCCCATTCCTATATCATCCTTTTCCTTTCTTGTAAGTGATTTACTTCCAGATCGTAATTTCCTTTTCCTTCTGCTATTCCTGCCACCAATTGATTTTCACTGTTTTCTTCTTGTTCTTCTCCTGTCTCCATTTCTCCCTGCTCTTCCTCTTCACTTTCTAAAATCACAAACCTGTTCTCTTCCTATACAGCAATAATCTCAGTTTGAGTTGTTATTTCTTCTCTAACTACGTCATTATTAAACCTTTCTTTGGTATCCCCTTCTCTTTCCACATCTTCTCTAGTAATACATTCTACTGTTTGTCTTTTTTTCTAAGCTTTCCTCTTTATCTACTCTTTCCTTTTCTAATATGGGTCAGTCAAACCTGAAATGTCCACATTTTTTACATTTTCTATAAAAAGGCATACAGTTTTTGCTGCATGCCCCCTCTCCCCACATTGGCACACCTTTGTTTGTTACAGTCTTGTAATAAATGATTTAAATCCCCACAAAAATTACACACTTTGGGTTGCCCCAGTACCTACCAAATCCTGCTTTACCATTTACAGTTCTTGGTTCTGCAATATTTTGAATTTTCCCATCCTTAGCATCCATTTTTGCCTAACATTTCCAGCCCTCAGTCCATGCATTTCTTTCATCACGTTTTTTTTAGTTTCATGTACTTTACTACACATTGAAAGAAAAAGTTTTAACTCATGCCCATCCATATCTGAAGTTCTAAACTGTGCATTTATTTTCATTTTTAGTTGAAGTCCACACTCTGAAATAAATGGTCTTTCCATGGTGCTACCATGTGTCCTTTTTCAGTATCATGCATAAATGTTTCCAGCAAGTTAAATCTTTCAAATGTCACTTCACAAAAAACAAAACAACTCCCCAATTAATTAATGCTGTTATGTTTTTAATGTTAAATTCGATTTGCAAAATAATACTGTTGATAATGTCATACATGTTCACACTGCCTTCAGTTTTACTTTTTATTCTTAGCACTGGTCATCTGCTGTGTGGCTGTCAGGAAAATGAAAATGATTGCCCCCTCCCAGTTCCATCATGTATTCTTCCTTGCCTTGCTGCATCTGTATAATGTTTTCCTTCTTATAGCAAAAAAAAAAAAAAAAACTTGCAGAGGTGAACCCTGAAAACTGGCTTCTCCACCAGCCAAGAATATCTCCATTGTTTTCCCTTCACCAGCTGTTGCTTTTGCTTTCATCTTCTCAGTTTCTTCCAACTAGGATGATCTCTTCAACATGTCACTCCATCACACTTCTTCTCCTTCCTTTAGCTCTGCCTGGTTAATCAAATCTACTAGCACTTGTGTCTCCAGTCCTCCTTTTTCTGACTCTAACAGTTATTTCATTTCTTTCTTCTTCAGTATGTTTTCTCATGCACCTCTTCCCAGCTCTTCTTCACTCTCCACCATCTTAAAATTCCCAGAACTGCGGTAGCAGACCTCCAGTGTTATCTAGCAGCAATAGAGAGTGCTTCACTTCCCTTACTCCACGAGTAGGGGAAGTTTCCTGATGCTCTGGCCAAACTTCCAGTAGTCAGTATGAATACCACCTTGTGACTCCCCTGTGAAGAGGCCACTGCCTCAGTGGGACTAACTTGGTTAACAAGGTATAAAATAATAAATCTTAAGCAGTGAGAACAAATGGAGAAGTAATGAAAAGGAGCGGTAAAGAGAATGGATTGAAATGAGACTTAAAAATAGATCCCTTCTCTCTTACGATTTTCAAAATCTTACTGGAAGACATTTTTTCTCTTACCTGATCTCCAATGCAAGTTGACTCTGTAGTTATCTTTTCACATATTAAAAAAAAGAAAACACCGCTTAAAGGTAAATGTAATTTCCAGGAAAAATGCAAACATGAAGGCCACCCTGCAGAATGAATTAGTTATGATGCAGGAGAAAATCATTGAATTACAGTATTAAAATAAATTGTAAAACATCTAATTATTATGCACTAATTAACACAATGTAAAATTCAAACTGAAAAAAAAAGCTTGGGGTGCGTATAGTGCTATATGCCAGATATCATATGGCCTTTCCCTTTTGGCTCATGCCTCACAACAGCAACACTGGGCATGTGATGATCTGCATCATGCATCCCCCCTTATGCATACAAATATAAATCTATATATGTGTATATATGTGGTTAGACTACCGTTTGTTGCCACACTAGTATCCTTGATTTCGTGACGGTGAATCTATTTAGTAGTGGGGCTGTTTCCTATTTTTCTGGATTTCTTCTACTGGTTTGTCACAGCTCCATACCCACGATGGGATCGTGGTTAGACTACCGTTTGTTGCTACACATATGTGTATATATCTATATCTATATATATATATACATTCTATATATATGCATATATATATATATGTATATATATATATATATATATATATATATATATGCATATATATATATATATATATATATATATATATATATATATATATATATATATATATGTGTGTGTGTGTGTGTATATATATATATATATATATATATATATATATATATATATATGTGTGTGTGTGTGTGTGTGTGTGTGTGTGTATATATATATATATATATATATATATATATATATATATATATATGCCCACATATGATTCTGTCAGCATTTGTTGCGTTGATGTTTTGCCAAATATAATACAATGATGCCAATCAGTTGCATCACAAACTGTCAAGTCACTGGAATGGGCATTACCATGGATCCTGTGGGGGAGGGTACACTACTTTCACTATAGGCGACAGAGTGGGAATCAGTGGACAGTGAGCAACAAAGTAGTATGTGTGTGCAAGTGTGTGTGTGTGTGTGTGTGTGTGTGTGTGTCCATATCTGACAAACAATGGAGGAATGATGATGGAATGGATGAGATATGAAGTGGGATCTGGATTGACACTATTGGCTAGAAGAAATGATTTGACAAGGTAGATCTGGTAGAACTTAACTGGTGTTAAAATTTACATCTCCATGTCTTAGAAAGGTTTTAATGACTGCTGTCATTACACTGGATTAACTTTAATTACTTATGAAATGAGGGAGGAGCTAGGGAGTAAACCTTGCATTTAAATGAAAACAAAAAAAAAGTCAAGGCTTTACTGGAAAAAAACTCAGTCAGACCCTGCCATAAACTGCTGTGAGGGAAAGGTTCATTTGTTTTTCTTATATCGCTTTCTTATAATTTGTATTGCTTCATTGCCTTTTTTCTTATTTTTATATTGTGGTGTATTTTCATTATACTGAACTTTAATTGAATTCTGTTTTCTATTACATATTTAAGCTAGGAAAGAGACCAGAGCTGTATTTCTTGTGAGACACACACAAATTAAATTTCCCCCACCCTGCTACTGTTGTGTTTTTAAACTCAATTGTCTCTGTAGTTGCCTGCCCCTTACGTTAATTTGACTATGTATTTCTTTCCCTTTCCTCATTCCTTGGCTATTGTCAGTTAGCACACAATTATAATTTTGTGTAGTCACTTCTCCTTCAGCTATTTACATTTTTTGGATTTCCCACTGTATTCCATAGAGCCAAAATACAAAGTGCCCATTGTCCACCCCATTCAAATCTGTCTTGCTCTTTCAAAATTAGTGGCTTTCCCATTAGAATGCTAAAGCTTGAGTTACCCCTTCTTTCATATCTAACTCTTTATTGCAGACTGCACTTCTTAGAATATTAACTCATGTTTTCCATGTCACCTTTAAAATCTGCAACATCTGGTTCAAGACCAGCAATCACTGGAGAGTCCACATTCTGCTTCTTAGTAGTCATCGTGGGATTAGTGCTTCAGTTTTGCTCCCGGTGAGAGAAGGAACATAGGGACATTATTTCCTGACGACTGCTGATCACTAGAAAGCCGGATAACCGCTTCATATGTGCCAGCTTGAAGTTTGTGCTTCTATGTTGCTCCTGGTGACAGAAGAAGCAGTGGGCATTGATGTCTGACTCTCTTTTATTGGACAGTGAGTGTCTGTTTGGGCCCTTACTGATTGGTCTGGTTGCTATTCAATGCATCTGCCAGGAAAAGACTTTAACAAGCCTATAGACCCCTGCATCTTCTAGGACAAGACTGTTTATCACCAAAGAGCCCATGGCCTGCTTCTCATCTTGGGATTAGTGCTATTGTTTTGCTTCTGGTGAGAGAAAAAGCAATGGGGCATTTTACCCTAGCAATGTGAAGCTGTGGTGAGACCAGCACTAGCAGTAGTAGCCAATTAGGCGAATCCCCATTATTCATCCTTCTTGACAGAGCTAATTCTTTTTTTTTTCAGTACGTACTGCTTGATTAGCTACTGTCAAAACTAACTTCAGAACATCTCCCTAAATACTTCATCCATAAATCATCAGTGTCTGCTTTGGTAGTTTCCCCTCAAGTGTTTAGCAGTGCCCTCTGTAGCTGCAGATACCTTCAGTTGACATTTTTCCTGAAAAAGCACCCTTGAAATTTTATCAATATTTATTTGCACACAGGGCAATGAGTTTGCAGTGACAAGCAATGCCCTCAGCGTTTCAAAGTAAATATTT
Source organism: Protopterus annectens (assembly GCF_019279795.1). Classification (NCBI taxonomy): domain Eukaryota; kingdom Metazoa; phylum Chordata; order Ceratodontiformes; family Protopteridae; genus Protopterus; species Protopterus annectens. The sequence goes on from NC_056725.1 coordinate 1,435,873,353, forward strand.
CCATATGTACTTTATATTCTCACTGCAACCATCTAATCAGTAAAAAAAGAAATAAGGCCATGGGTATGGACTTTTCCTCTAATTCTATTACCAGATTAGTGGATATGGGCATCCTCAGGCAATGTAGAAATTGCCTCATGTTTACTGACAGCCATGTAATTCTTTGATACTAATCATGTATGTGAGAGATGCATTTATACAATGTCGCTGAAGGCAAAGCTGTCACATAAAAGCACTCCTAATGTCAATCAGGTTGTTAGTAGTACACATGCTGCACCCATCACACACAGCATAAAGCAGACACATAGACCCATATATGCTGAGGTACTTAAATGTAACCCTCCTAAACCCCAAGATGAAGTACACATAAGAAATGCCCTCAGCAGCTCCAAACGCACTCTTTCAAAAAAGCTCCCACATCAACACATTCAGCCACATCTCATAGAACCTCTACTTCTAAGCCCATAAGGCAAGCCACTACACAACCCAACATTCTTATCATTGGAGACTCCATTGCGAGACACACTGATGTCCCTCTTACCAGATGAGTAATGAGAAAGTCATTGTCAGTTACTTATCAGCTGCCAAGATCAAGATCCACTACATTACATATGCACTCAGATCATTGGACCACAAGTATCAGTATGAATCAGTCATAGTCCATGTGAGTGTGAAGGACCTGAGAACTGCCTTCCTAGACTATATGAAGAGAGACATCATGTGGCTCTTGGAATGTGTGTCCCAGGCTGGTATGAGCCTAGCATTGAGCAGCATTCTACCTTCTTCAAGGATGATGCCATAATACGAACAGACGATGACTGACTTTAATAGCTGGCTTAGTTTCTGGTGTCATTCAAAGGTGGTGCAATATTTGTCAGCACGGAAGGAGATGGTTAACAGACCATGCTGCTTTGCCAGAGATGGTCTGCACCTCTCGCCTCTAGGCTTTTGAATACTAGCTAAAGTACCGTAGAGAACACTGACGTCTGTGCAGTCACTGAAACATGGTTTAAAGCCATGGAGAGCACCCATGCAGTGCAATTCTGTAATATTTTCAACACATTTAGACCAACTACTACATAGGTAACGACTGACAGTGAACGTGTCTTGATTTAAACCAAAAATAAATATACAAAAGGCTGTCAGATAGGATGATGTGCTCGAATTTCTCCATTTACAAGTCACTATAGGCAAAATCGCATGCCACTTCTTTGCATGGTATAGGTCCCCTCTATGACCCAGGAAACACTTACCATCCAGCTTAATACCATATTCATGGGTGACTTGAATTACTCCACTGTTAACTGGGAATCATATATGACACCAAACTTACAGGCACATAGATTCCTGGATTTTGTAAAAACAAACTCAATGGACCAGATTGTCAATATGCCAACCACAGGTGCAAACATAATAGATTTGGTCCTCACTAGTATAGGACAGCACTGCACACCCCCAGTGTAAAATCCTCTGTTGTAAGGTCATACCGTAAAAGGGTGTCCTTTGAAGTAAAAATGAAACCTGGAACCCCAGCTATCCCTGGAATATTCAGGAGCTACTCTCAAGCTAACTTCCTACTATTAAGTAATAACTTGGCAACATTTCAAGCTCCCACAAACCCTAAGAACACTGCTACCTACATGGAACTGTTCTCAGAAATCCTATGCAAGCATTAATAGCTGCATAGAGGCAGCTGTACCTCCTAGGAATAAGTACAGAACTAACTTTAAAAACAAGCCACCCTGGTAGAATCACAACACCAGTACGCTGTATAACAGAAGGAAGAAAACCATGGCAAAAAAAGAAGTGTAGCACCCAGCAGGATAAAAGTTCTATCATCAAACTAAACAAACAATTCAGAGGCCAAATAAAGTCTACTAAGGACAAATTTTAAGTAAATTTGGCCTCCCAAGCCAAGGACAACCACAAGGCATTCTTTAGATTTGTCCACAACCTCAAAGGCAATAGATAATTGTGTGCAGAGCTCATTGTTAATGGAGCCACCTATGACAGGTCAGAAGATATAGCAAGCCTACTAGCAGACAAATTCATCTCTGAGTTTATCCATGTCTTACCCTCAGGAAATACCATCAAATATAACTCCCCTGCTATCACTGTGGAACAGATCCTCAGTGTTCTCTCTATGATGAAGACCACTGCATCGATGGAGCCAGACAACATTCCAGGCTGCCTTCAAAATAACATGAAACATGATCCATCAGGCCCCTCAAAATCACTGTTTAACCATAGCCCTCAAACAGGCTTTGTGCCTCATGAATGGAGAACAGCAACAGCCATCCCTCTGCAATAAAGGCAGGCCATCTACAGACCTGTACATCTCACTAGTCTCATATGAAAAGGCATGGAAAGAATTATCATTGACATTATCAATAATAACATAGGAAACCTCCAGACACTAGACCAAATCCAGTTTGCTTTCCTCAAGGGCAGATCATGCCTACCCAATTTGATGGACTTCTTTGAGAAGGTCACCAAAGCAATGGACAAGGGCAAAACAGTTCAAATGGTCTACCCTGACCTGGCCAAGGCATTTGTCAAAATACCCCACACAGGTATTGTTGCCAGACTCTAGAAGTTAGATATAAACCCTTGTGTTTTTATTTATTTTATATTATTTATTCTGAGCAGCACAGCAGTGCAGCGGTTAACATTGTTGCCTTACAGCAAGAGGTTCTCTAGTTTGATTCTCAGATGAGGTGCCTTCTGCCAGGAGTCTGCATGTCCTCCCTGCATTTGTGTGAGTTTTCTCCGGATGCTCCGGCTTCCTCCCAAATTACAATGATATGTATCTGCAGTATTTCTCCCTGGGCCTAGGCTGAAAATTGTCTCATTCCAAGTTGGACTTTCCTGGTATACAAATGTTAAATAAATAAATATCTAACATTTATTTACCAGGATAGTCTGACTGGGCTAACTGCTCATTTTCAGCAGAGGCCTGGGGAGAAAAGATCCACAGATAAAACAGCATAGAACAATACAATACAAAAATAATAACTTTTATTCAGCAAGAAATAGTGTACAGATACAAGAAGAATTATAACTTAAGTAAAAAATATGCAATGGATAGTGCTAGAGATTATTCCAAGTAACATACACATGATTTGGTTTGGATACAGACAATTATGCAGAAAAGAATGTTTAATATTATACAGAAATGGATAATTTTATTTATTTTTATTTATTTACATTTGTTTACCGGGACATTCCGACTGGACGCAGGTCCTTTTTCAGCGGATGCCTGGGGAGAAAAGCTCCTAATGTTAGTGTTTCTATACTAAGTGAAATTTTGCAGGTATAACTTACAGTATTTGATACCACTCTGGAATTATAGATAAACTCACTAAACTAGGTATAAATCCCTATGTCACAAGATGGGTTGCCAACTGGCTTTCTGACAGAACCCACACTGTAAAAGTAACAGACTCCAAATCAGACTTCAGACCAGTGACAAGTGGAGTACCGCAGGGTTCAGTCCTGGGTCTTCTAATGTTTGGTATCTACTTCTCTGAAGTACAGGCTAACACAGAAGGTCTTTGGCTAACTAAATTCACAGATGACTGCAAACTAGGAGCCATAATCGAAACTCCTAACGATGTGGACATCTTACAAAAGGGCCTCACTGAGACAGATGCCTGGTGTCAAAGCCATGGTCTCAAGCTCAATGCCAAAAAGTGCATTGTCATCCCCTTTGGTAAAAACTCTGTACCCATGAACTACCACATAGGCAGTAGTCTGCTTAACACCGAAAGTGTGATAAGAGACTTAGGTACACAGGTGGACAGTAGTCTGTCCTTTGATAATAACATCACCACAGTGGTCAGGAAATCCTTCTACATGGCACACCTCATCACAAAAGGTTTCTCATCCTGAAAAAAAAAGAGGTCATTGTTCCCCTCTACTCATCACTCATTAGACCCATTATAGAGTACAACGTCCCTTTTGGTATGTACCTCACAAGAAATCTGCAACAACTGGAAAGGCCGCAGAAATGCCTCACAAAGAGGATTACTGCATTACGCAGACCAACTAAAAAAACTCCAGCTTTACTCCGTCGCATATCGCTCTGCCTAACATACAAAGCTATGTCAAACCCAGAACTATTGGACATGCTCCACTTAAAGAAATCCCAATCCCTCTGAGCTACACGCTCTAGGGACCTAAACCTTGTCACCACCATAAACAGAACATGCTGGAGGAAAAGATTCCTGTCCCGGAGACTTCCCATACTCTGGAACAGACTACCTATCTATGTCAAACAGAGCTCCTCATTAGCACTCTTCAAGAAAAATCTTGATGATTGGATGGGTAATAGGAAATTCACCCCAGGGATCACTTCTGTGGTTCTGCTTGACAGGGGCACAGGAAAATAATTTTCTTGGGTGGCAAAAGCCAGGGTACCTTTTTGGCTAGGCTTGTATAGGCCCTAGGGCCAAAAGCCTAGTACCTACCTATGAACCTATGAACCTATGATGGATGAGCTGAGAAAAGAAAATAGCAGATGTAGGTCACAGTAGTGGGAGAGGGACTGAGGGTGAGGGGTAGTAGAGAAACTGAGGAGAAAAAAATGCAAGTAGATATAATGGAGGAAGTGGAGATTGACAAGGGGGTAAAGAAAGAGAGGTGAGTTATAGAAGTACTTACTTAAGTTTAGTGATTGGAATATAAGGATGTTATATAAGGATCTTATGTTACCCAGTGGATAGCTAGCTGGATTACAGACAGGACCCAGTAAATGGGGAGTCCATCTCTACAGAACAGCCAGTCAAAAGCAGAATCTCTCAGGGTTCAGTCCTGGGGCCTCTCCATTTTGGTGTCTACTTCTCTGATGTCAAGGCCAACATGAAGGGTCTCTGGCTGACCATATTTGGAGATGATTACAAATTAGGAGCAGTCATAGATTTCCCCACTGACACTTAACACTAATGTTCTCCTGGAAGGGATGAGACAAACAAATAACATGTGTCAGAGCCATGGACTAAATGCATAATAGCATCCTTTGGGAAGTCATCCACCCTTGGTAGCTGTATTAATAGCACACCCCAAAGAGTATACCGAGTAGCCAGAGACTTGGGGACACACATAGACAGTAATTTAGTCTTTGACCTCACATGTGTACAGTAGTAAGGAAACCATTCTATGTTGTGCAACTTATAAACAAAGGTATGGCATCTAGCTCCAGGGAGATCATTGTTCCACTGTATTTTGCATAAATCAGACCTGCCACTGAGTTAAGTGTGCCCTTTGGTATATACCTAACCAGGCACACCCAACAATTGGAATGTCTACAGACGTTCTTCACTAAAAGAATGAAGGGTGTAAGTAACATGTCCTATGCAGACCTTCTCATAGCCTTATCCCTGTATTTTTGTCTCCTACAGGCTGTTGAGGGGAGATCTATGCTTGGCATAAAAGACATTGTTGGACCTCACCTCGATGGACCTCCTGCATATCCGCAAAACAAGAAGCACCAGAATTACCCATTCTTAAGACTTAAAAGTTGCCTGTGATATAAAATAGGACTGCTGGAGAGACAGGTATGTATTCCAGAGACTACCCCTTCTCTGGAACATGCTCCCCATCCATGTGAAGCAGGGTTTCTCTCTAACCCAATTCAAGTGTAACCTAAACAATTGGATGGGGAACGGAAATTCATCCCTGGTTTAGCACCTATGTTTGTAATGGACACGGGCAGCCTTTAAATGGTTCATCCCCCAGGCTCCTACTTGTAAATGGTTCATCCCCAGGCTCCTACTTGTAAATGGTTCATCCCCAGGCTCCTACTTGTAAATGGTTCATCCCCAGGCTCCTACTTGTAAATGGTTCATCCCCAGGCTCCTACTTGTAAATGGTTCATCCCCAGGCTCCTACTTGTAAATGGTTCATCCCCAGGCTCCTACTTGTAAATGGTTCATCTCCTAAGCCCATGCTTACACTTATCAAGGTAAACAGAACTTGTATGAGATTTGGGATGCATGGCTAGGCTTAAAAAGTTCCCAGCAGTCATTTGCCTAGTACACACCTATGAGCCTATGAAACTTTGGCACTGCTGTCAAACTGAATGCTTAAGTCTGAATGAGTGCTTGTTGATCTGGTTTTCAGTTTTAAGTATGATGCAATGATAATTCAAAGACTTCAGAGGTTGAATTATTACAAAAATGACAAAATTATAAAAATTACAGTGGATTCTAAATATGTATTATTTCTACCTAACAAACATCTTTATTAATGTATTTATTTTTTTCCTTCCAGAAACAAAGTTCTAGCTAACTGGATGTGGCTGATTCCACTGTCAGTTGCATTGTCTACATTTGGTTCAGTCAATGGCACTTTCTTCACTGGTGGTCGTGTGTGTTATGTAGCAGCTAGGGAAGGTCACATGGTAAGGACATAATGATTGCCATCTGTACAAAAATTACTGTAATGTAAGGTAAGCCAGAAATGAACATTACATGATCTGATTTCTTTTGTACTATCGAAAATATGCCTTACTGTATTATAACAATGTTAGTAACAATTGGAATGCATTAGTTCCTACATGCTATGCTATGCTATTTTATGCATTAGTATTTTGTAAGGGTACAGAAGTTAAGGAGTTTAGGAAATGCTGTATGTGTATTACTGTCCATTGATCATCTTTCCAAATCTTTCAGCAGTCATCTAAAATTCATCATATATTATTACTATTTAACAACAGTTTATACTTACTGTGCATATACTGTACTTCAAAATCTCCCATAAATAAATTTAGTTTGCATTTAATGGGGCATAGCACTACCTTGAAGCTGCATATAACATTCCTTTTAAAGAAAATATATTTTTGTTAACACTGTATCTGTTAACTGTAGCAAGAAGCCATTAAAGTCAAATATATGCAAATCATTTTCATGTAATCAGTGTCTCAATGCCTGTAGACTTCCTTCGTGTGGTATACTGATATGTAGAGAACATATATCTAATGTAGACATATACCAATTGCACTGTATTTGAATGTTGACATAAGCTGGAGAAACTCTGTTGCATCCGGTCAACCGGAGAATGTTATGGCAATCAATTCCAGTATTTTGTGCCAAATTGACAAAAACAACTAAAGACAGGCCAGAAACACTACCATATGATGAAGGCATCAGTTCTGAAGTGTCCAGAATGCTACTGGGGAAGAGCAAAGGACAAGTGCTAATAATGTTAGAGGTTATGACACTAATAGCTTAAAGCTGAAAGGACTTCGATCAGTTGAGGTGTTGGAAGATGAAAGAAAAGTTCAGTACCACAAAGAACTATAAGCCATTTGAATTTGGAACATTAGAGGTATGAACCATGGTAAACTTGCTGTGGTTAAAGATGAGATGAAATAAAACAGAGCTAGGCTGATGCAAACCAAGTAATACAATTCCAAACACCAGTTGATTGTTAGTGCTTTTGCCCACTTTAATGAAATTAACTTCTTCAATGTTGCAGAAGAAATTGAGTAGTCCTCATAGGTAACAAAAAAGGGTGCAGAAATGACTGATCATTTACAGCCCAAAAATGATAGAATGATTTCAAAAAGACTAGAAAGTAAGACATTCAGCATTAAGTGATAACAGTTTATGCTCCATGTACAGATGCAGAAGAAGAGGAAGATGACTGATTTTATGAATGTCTGCAGCACCTTCCAGAAATAACAAGAGAGATATTGAAATCATTATAGGACACTAGAATGCTACATCTGGTAGTCAAAGTACAGCTGCAATAGTGAGTAAGTGTGAACTTAGAGTATAAAATGAAGCTTAACGTAGACTAATAGAATTCTGCCAAGGTAAGCCACTGGTCATAGGAAACATTGTCTTGCAGCAGACTAAAAGACCTTACACATGAATATTACAAATGACAAGACTGCAGGAAGTAATGGAATTCTATCCAAATTGTATAAAATTCTGCAAAAAAAAGGTATGTTGAAAAATGTTTGGAATTTGTCATAAAGTATGAAAAACACAGGAATATCCACTGGATTTGAAAAAGTCAATTTATATTCTAATCCTCTCAAAAAAGGCAATGTTAAAGAGTGTTCACATTATCAAACTATAGATATTTGTTTCCCATGTTAGCAAGGTAATGCAGATACTATAGCATAGACTCTAGCAATATATACATAAAAAACAGACAGATGTGCAAGCGGATTTTAGCAAGGACAGAGGCACCAGACATCAAATTGCTAACTTCTTCAAGATAACACCGAAACCAAAGAAGTTCTAAAAAATATTTTAATTCTGTTTTATTGACTATTCTAAAGAATTTGACAGTGTAGGAGTTGAAAGTCCAGATGTTAGGAATAACTCTGTTTATTCTGAAGTATAAAATCCACACAATAAAATCCACAAGGTAAGCATTCTCATCTCAAAAGTTAGAGATTTCATCAGACTGTGAAAAAAGGGGAATTAACCCATATAAACTCTGTTCAAAACATAAGTAACCAATCATATCATTCCATCAATTTAATGTACCACTACCACCTCTTCTCTTTAAATAAACTTTTAATTTTTTTGTATTATCAGCCACCTTTACCTGCCCCCCAGTATTCTGTTCATTCCAATATTTCATCTACCACATCATTACCACATAGAGGGATGATCTTTTCTAAAACAAAACATTTGAACTTAGCATCCTTACATTCAATGGTGTGCTTAAATAATGTGTATATTGTATCCTTAGATCTGATCTCATATAAACATTCATAAATATGTTTAGATAACTTTCTAGATGTATGACTAATGTAGAAACCTTTTCAATTCAAATAACAGCATACATCACATTCTCAGAGCTACATGTGAAAATTCCAGGAATCCATCTTTAAAAGTACCCATATAAACATTAGAGCAGCCTATTAATAAAAAACTACAGTAACTTCAACTACTGCAAAATAACATTTTACCATTAGAGGCATCAGAAATACATCTTGTTTTCAACAAATCCTTCAGATTCTTTCTTTTTTGAAAAATAAATTATATTCTTTCCCTAGGTACATGGGCAATTGTGGGAAACCTCTTTAAATTTACCAGTTGTTATGTATAATCTTTTTATATTACTCACAACCAGAGAATTTACTTCATGGTTAAACCTTTTCATAACACTCTTGAGACATATTTTCAGTGGTATAAATGACATCTTGCTGTATACAAGGTTTATATTCACTCTTTCTACCATGTAACACTTCTGAGAACTTCCCATCTGTAACTTGCTTGGTGTAACCTCTACATATACAATTCTGCCTTAAGAGATGTGACTCCAAAATGAAAAACTTGATCATTTTTGGTCAAACTATTGACCCTAATCATCTGACCTTTTACAACATTTCTTTTCAATTACGGTGGATGTCTACTTGTAAATCACAAATAGCTATCACTACTAACTATTTTCGTAGATATCATAGTACTAAACCTACTCTCCTTTTGATCAACAAAATATCTAAGAAGGGTATTTGGGTTGCATGAAATGTCATTATCAATTGTATATGCTGTTTAATGCCATTTAAATAACAAAAGGATTCATGTAGCTCTTTTGCTGTTCCCACCTAGATTAAAATCATCACTAAAATGTTTAAAAAATATATGTTATATAGTTGGTGGGAAAAATATTTCCCGCTTCATACATTGTCATGTACAATTGGTATAATTGGGAATAATCACTGTCCCCATTGCCACCTCTGTTTTTTATCTATACAATTGATTATTAAATGTTACAAAATTATAAGATTATAATATCTAATATTTCCATTATTAATCTAATACATTGCAATGAAATAGAAGAATTAGTGTAGAGGTAATTTGAGACTATTTCTGAAACCTCAGGGATAACCAATAAATCCTTGTAACCCATCTGGTCATTTTAAATACTTTGAATAAAATACGAGTCCTTAATAAAAATGTTATACTGCAATCAAAAAGACTGATGTTTTTCTTCAACAAATACTGCAATTGCTTCTGCTTTTGTCCCCTTACGTGGTACAATTAATCTTAATGGTAATCTGATATGTACAACCCACCCATTTAAAAACACAAAAATTCAACAAATTATTTATTATGGGGTCAAGCCCCACCTGCAGCCCCCCATGCCTACATTTCTAAATATACTTACTGCAAGATCACAAATCATTGGCTTAACAAATTTCCTTTCCCCAATTTATTCTTTCTCATCTAGTAACAAAGTCTGGATTTGACTAATCAGGTAATGAATCCAACATAATTAAACATTCAAGCTGCAATGAAATAATGATTGATGAACCAAAATCCTTTCCTTGTAGTATATATTCATATCCTGGGGGCATTATATTTAACTGGCATCCTCAGTGAGTACAAATAGAACAATAGTACAGTTATTAAGAATTTAAAGTGGCTTCTAGGTAATTTTAAAAGTGCTCTTATTTACTGCGCTCTGCTGGGGTTACTTTTGTATTTTTGCTTGGTACTAGGATACAGAGTGTTAGCTCACTGGGCATGGATGGATGGGTGGATGCAGGGATCATGGAGTTTTAAGTTTTTTCTTTTCTGTATTAATTTTTTATAGGGTTGAACATTTTATTGAATTTTTAATATGGTTGAAATTTATAATGCTGTGGCTTTTCAACATTTGTATTTGTGTGTGTGCATGTGTGAGTGCATACATGCAAGTGTTTGTGTGTGCATGTGTGTGTGAGGATGAAAAAAGAACAAAAAAAATCAAACCAAGTTACATTATGCAGAACATGTTATCAATCTGAATCCATTTGAATGCAAATAATTCTTCTAGGCTAAAAGAGTGACAGGTTTTATATTTGTATCTTTTTAAGAGAGTTTTCCTTGGTGAGCATGGATGTGATGTTTACAAGTAAATAGCCACCTTTCTGCATAAAGATCTATATGGGAAATAAAAAAACTGGAGCATAACAAAGCACTGCCTTCTAAGTATAGACTGAGCAATTGAACATATTTATGGTCAGCTTGATTCTCTTATTATTGATTTTGCAAATATTTTAATTTTGATTTATTTTATTTTCAGTTTGAGATCATGTCCATGATTCAGGTGCGACGTCTTACACCATCCCCTGCACTTATATTTACAGCACTTATAGCTTTGATAATGATTGCAGCAGGAGACTTCCATACCATTGTGAACTATGTCAGGTATGAAACTAAAGCAATTAATTTTGTATTTAGATTGTTATAATGTAATAAACTGATATAACACTGATTACTATGGATAGAATGCACAAAATATAACTTACCCACAACCACCTACAATTTATCAGTATCAAGCAATGACATTCAAGCTGTTTTTTTTTTGTTGTTGTTGCAAAGAGGCAGTATGGATATATAGATTTTGTTCATTTGATCACTGCTGTAGTAGCCTACGCTATATGGGTTTTGTCCTTCCACGGACATAATGGCTGGCCAGCTTCTAAAGCTTTAGGACACATTCCAGGTGCCTAAACTGTTACTCAGTTTAAGCTAAGCTGACTAAAAGTTAGATTTGGACCCCATGCCATTTAGAGCTATCCTGACGCTGAAGACAACACTCCTGTGTGGGCTTCTTCAAAGATCAATGATCAGCCAGTGCTTACTGGGCAGGTAGGTTCCCTTTGGGGGCAAAACATCCACTTTACTTTTTGTGATTTTTGTTCACTTTTAAATAGGAGTGTTGCTTTCTCACTTTTGTTTTGAAAATATGTTAAGACATACATTTTATGTGGTGAAACTGGTGTTATTTTATTTGTTGGAACTGGGGTAATTACTTAAAGTATGTTTACTGCTTTTTTTTTTTTTTTGGGAAAAGTTACTTTTTTACAACTTACCTGTTTTGTCTACCATTGCTGCTTAGCTTCCCTGGGAATCAGGCATTTTTTTGGTTAACTGATCATTCTTTGGTTGTACCTTCTTCCAGCCACAAAAAGAAAAGCATTGTTAAGCCTTTGCCACCACAGCAGGTTAATAATTTGCCTTAGCCACAGATTAACTTTGCTGTGACCAAAGTTTGTTCCTTGGAGCACTCATCTTTTTTCCTTGGGTCTGGTGTAGTCCATGCAGCCACCATGGACCAAGGGTTAGAAACTTGGCTATTGATTTGCCCTTGTTTGGCATTGGCGATCCAGTCTTGTTGGTCATGGGAAAAGGTGTAGAGAATACCTTTGTGCTTAGCCAGAAAGCTGTGCCTATCTCTGTGGAGGTGATTGCTGGAAATTCTGGCTGTGTTTCTTCAGGAATTCCTATTGAAAAGGAATAAATGACTAAACATATGGCTTCTGCTGTCACAATGGCACTAGACAGGAGTAATTTATTGTACTCAGCTCATAGTTTAATGCGGGCTGTTAATCCTTTTTATATGGCTGGTTCATTTAAAAAAAAGGATTCTTCTTTTCCTGAAGAGATTCAAGACTTTGAACTTCAAGGAGTGAGAAAGAGCACATGATACAGAATCTCCATAGATTTCTGATTCAGATTCTGAAGAGAGACCGACTTTGGATAGTCCCTGTGAAGGATTCTCTTTCTCTGAGAGTGATTCCAGAGTGAATCCATTTTTTCAGTGGAAAAACACTGATGCTTCTCACTTCCACAGAAAATATTATGATTTGTTATAAATGGAATGTCCTGAACCTACACCTATTCCTCCATTTATTTCTTCTTTGGAGGATGTTTTTATCACAGCCTACAGTTTTCCTAAAGCTCAACCTATTGCCTTTAAAATGCAGACAGATTATATAAGGTTCTTCAGTCTTTTAAGCATTTATACTCTAATCCCAGACCTGATACAGAAGCTATAGCTTTAGTAAACTCACCTGTTGCTAAGTATGTTGCTAATACTAATCCTTTTCCTTCTGAGAAGGAAGGGAAGACTTTTGATAAGTTTAGGAAGTAAAAGTGTATTCTTTTGCAACTCTTGTTTTTAGAATTCTCAGATGTCATAGTCAGGTGTTGAAGTTTATTCTGGCCACTTGTGAGTCTAGGAGGAATGTTTTGTCATTGGTTGTCTCTTGTGAGAAAAAATCTGTTTGTGTAATTTGTCTGTTACTGTTTCTCAAGTCACTACGCGTTGCTTAAAATGTGCATGTGACTCTGCTGATGCTAGTTTTAGTGCTGCTGCCACAGGAACTGTTGCCTGGTTGCATTCACAAAACCTCCCAGAGGATGTCAGAAATAAAGTTTTGAATTTGTCTGTGGACAGAGCACTAGCTTTTGGACCTTCTACTGTAGAGATCCTTAAAAAGTGTGATGTGAGGGGGAAGCTGAAGTTTTCAACCCTCCTTCTCCAAGTATACCAAGGTATTCTATGGTCCCTCATCCAGTTTCAATAAAAAGGAAAATAAACAGTCCCAGCAATCTACTGGCAAGCAGACATTTAAAAAGCAGGGTCAGGGAAGTTTCAAAAAGAAAGTAGGAATCAACCCCCACAACAAAGGTCGTTTAATAACTCTGAATGACTATATGATAGAACCCCCACAACCATGGAAGTTGTTTAATTCCTCCATAAAGTCTGATCCTCTGTTTCTCTCTTTGGAAACAGATTGTTTCAGGCAGATGGGTTCTGAGAGTAATCCATCGAGGTTATAGATGGCAGTGGGAGTTGCTCCCATCTTTTCAGGGGATTCATCCTCTTCTGTCAGATCAAACTCTTTTTTTCATTCCTTGCATCCAACATATGCTTTCTCGGGAGGTGATATAAGCTGTCCTTCCTTCCTTCCCAGTTAGGTGAAGGACTTTATTCAAGGTTGTTTGAGGTGCCAAAGAATGAAGCCTCTTGGACACAATTTCTGGAACTTTTCTTTCTGAACAGTTTGTGATATACTGCCCAAGTTCAAAATGCAACTTACCTCATAGTCCCCATATGAGCTTCCTAATTACCTTAGGTTTAAAAGATGCATATCATTTTATTCCTATAGATCCAGATTTCAGGTGTTTCTTAAAGTTTCATGTGCCTGTATCACATTATCAGGTTTTCCCTTTTGGCAATCTACAACTCCAGGGATGTTAACAAAGTGTCTACTTGCTTATCTTTGCAGAGACTTTTTCAAAGGGTCAGAAATCCCAAACTTAGGTAAGGGATCATCTATACAGATTGGGATTCTAAGAGAACATTTGGAAGTTTTTTCTGACTCCTTTCCACAGGATTGTTTTCTGGGGTGTCTGCTGAACACCTCAGTTCAAAGATCTTTTTCTCCCCAGGGAAAAAAAAATTCTGAATTTATTTTTATTCCTGAGGTATCCAATCAGACTTTCATCTTAGCAAGGGAATTTCACAGAATTCTGGGTCTCATGGCGTCAGTGATATTCATGATACCTCTTGCAAGACTCCACATGAGAAAGTTGCAATGGTACATGAAATCTCAAAGGTCCCAGCACCAACATCCTTTGACCTTTGAAATTCCATTCCTAAGATTTAAGAAAAGGGAGATTATTATGGAGGAGACACCCAGTGTCTTAGAATCCAGGTCTCCCATTCTCCCCTCCTGCTCCTGCACAGCCAGTCACAACAGACACCTCAGACTTTGCTTGTGGAGCAGTAACTATGGCAATAAAAGTACAGGGTATTTGGAGAAAAAAACAACAAACCAAAAAACATTTACATAAAATAGATATTAGATCTCAGAAATGTACTCTACTGTCTAAATAATTTGTGGTTCCTGGGACCTCTACAAATGTTTACAGACAACTCTGTAGTGATGTGGTACATAAACAATCAATGGGGAACCAGAACTTACCCTTTGTGCAGACTAGCCAGTGTAGCCTGGGATATAGCTTTTCTGCATGTTCTCACTCTGCGGGCATGTTTGTTACATTCCAACAAAGCAAAATTGCATAGCAGACAAGCTGAACAGGAACATAACAGACCCTCATGAATGGAAACTAAATCAGAGTGTCTTCCAATAATTCATCCATCTGTGGGAGCACCTCAAATAGATATTTGTCTCTGCTTTAAACAATGAATTGGAATAATTCTGCAACAGAACTCCATGCAAGAAGGCCTGAAAGACAGGTGCCCTTTCTTTTCCTTGGACAAGAATGTTCCTGCATGCTTTTGCACATTTCCAGTAATATTCAGGGTAACTCTGAAGATTCAGGGTGATTCCCCAAAGATCATTGTGGTGACTCCCTTCTGGCCCAGGCAGCAGTGGTTCTCTCTTCGTTTGGAATTGGCCAGGGACATTTAGCACAAGCTGCCTCAGAGAATGGATTTATTCACACAAGATCAGGGGTCTTTGATACATCCCTGCCTCAAACGACTGCAGCTGGCTGCCTGGATGATAGGATCTTAATACCTTTTAGGCATAAGGATGCTCACCAGATATTAACAGAAGCAAGAAAGCATGCAAGTAGAGAATCATGTATTAACAAATGAAAATGGTTTTCTAGTGTTTCTCTGGTTTTACATTATTTGTGTGAGTTAATATCCTATGGTCTATCTTACTCTTCAGTCAATGTTCATTTGTCGGCCATTTCAGCATGTCTCCCTATGGATCTTCCTCTTTCAATGTATTCTCATATAAAAATGTTTTTGAAAGGGTGTTGTAAAAAAGCCTCATAGAAAACAGATGGCTCCTCATTGGGATCTTAATTTTGTGTTTATCAGGCTGACTTAAGATTGATTGCTGTGAATAAGAAGAAGGTCTGAGTTGCAAGCTCTTATGGTGGGTCATCCTAATCTCATTTTTCACATAAAATTGTGTTTCTTTGAGAACTAATCCTTTTTTATGCCTAAAGAGGTATCCAAGTATACTTTAAGTCAAGCTGTCCATCTCTCTGCCTTCTTTCAAGAAGAAAAAGGTGAAAGGTTATGTCATACCTTGGATATCCACAGGCAACTTGAGTACTATCTTAACAAAACAAAATCTTTCTAGAGTTCTAATCAATTGCTTATTTCTTGTGAAGGTAAAAAAGGATAATCAGTGTTGAAATAGACTATTTCCAAATGTGTGTCTCATGTTATTAGTTTTTTGTTAGTCCCACCATAACAAAACTAGCTCAGGCACGGGTACTGTTTTTTTTCTGTGGCTTTTATAGAAGAATTCTAGAAGCAGCAATCTGGTCCTTTTGCATACTTTTACAAAGCACTATAAACTAGATTCCTTTTCCAAGTCTAAGACAAGCTTTACTGTGACCATTTTCCAGGGCTTCTGGATCCTCAGCCTTACTCTATCCAGGCTATCTAAGCTTTAAATAACATGAAACATGATCTATCATGGCCTCTGGAATTACTGTTTAACTGTAGCCTCCAAACAGGTTTATGCCTCATGAATGGAGAAAGGCAGCAGTCATCCCTCTCACAAAGGTGGGCCATGTACAGACCCTGGAAACTACAGACCCATAAGTCTCACTAGTCTTATATGTGCATGGAAAGAATTATGATGGAGATGATAAATAGAGATATAGTAAACCTCCAGACACTGGACCAAACCCAGTTTGGTTACATAAAGAGCAGATCATGCCTACTGAACCTGGTGGACTTCTTTGAGACGGTCACCAAAGCAATGGATGAGGGCAAAATTGTTCACACTGCTTACCTTGACCTGGCCAAGGCATTTGACACAATACCCCACTCGGGCATTGTTGACAAACTCAAGAGGTTAGGCACAAACCCGTATGTCACCCAGTGGATAGCCAACTGACTCACAGACAGGACCCAGAAAGTTAGAATTGGGGAGTCCACCTCTACAAAGAGGCCAGTCACAAGTGGAGTCCCTCAGGGATCGGTCCTTGGACCACTCTTTTTTGGCATTTACTTCTCAGAAGTCAAGGCCAGTGTCAGTGGTCTCTGGCTGACTAAATTTGCAGATGATTGCAAATTAGGAGCTGTCATTAAATCTCACACTGACACAGACAAACAACTGGTGTCAGAGTCATGGACTAAAACTAAATGCCAAGAAATGCATAATAGTATCCTTTGGGAAGTCATCCATCCCTGGTAACTATCATATTGATAACACACCCCTTAGAGTTGACCCAACAGTCAGAGACTTAGGGGCACACATAGATAGTAATCTAGCCATTGATCATCACATGTCTACAGTGGTGAGGAAATCATTCTATGTTGCACAACTTATAAACACAAGTATGGCATCTAAGTCCAAGGAAGTCATTGTTCCACTGTATTCAGCATTCATCAGACCTATCACTGAGTACAATGCCCCCTTTGGTATGTACCTAACCAGGCATATCCAACAACTGGAACGTCCACAGAGGTTCCTCCCTAAAAAGAATACAGGGCATAAGTAATATGTCCTATGCAGACCGCCTCAAGGCCCTATCCCTGTATTCTGTCTCTTACAGGCTTTTGAATGAAGATCTATGCCTAGCATACAGGGCATTGTCAGAGCCCACTCTGATGGACCTACTGCATATCTACAAAACAAACAGTACCAGAATTACTAATTAAACTTAAACCTTGCCTGTGATATAAATAGGACCTGCTGGAGAGATAAGTATGTATCCCAGAGACTACCCTGTCTATGGAACAGGCTCCCCATCCATGTGAAGCAGAGTTCCTTCCTAATCCAATTCAAATGCAGCTTGGACAATTGGACGTGAAACCGGAAATTCATCCATGGTTTGGCACCTATGTCTCTGATGCAAACAAGTAACCTATAAATGGTTCATCTCCCAGGCCCATACTTACACTTATCAATGGTATCTGAACTCATCAGAGATTTGAGATGCATGGCTAGGCTTAAAAAGGCCCTTGTGGTCGTTAGCATAGTCAATTCTATGAACCTATGAACCTATGGTAAGCTACCCATATAGCTTTGGCTACTGCAGCAATGATCAAATGAAGAACATAGTACAACTGTGTAAGCAAACCTACCCTAACAGTAGATGCCCAAATGATCTTTGCAGCAGTAGCTGCTGCCTCCCTCCCTCCATCCATCCCCTTTGTTTTTTGTATGTTTTTTTGCCAGGGTGTGGAAATTTATTATTTTCTTAGCATTATAAAATACAACAAACAAAAATAAAATAAAATTAAATAAAACAACATAATCCACACAGAAAGTATTTATTTCTCTAGTGGCTCAGCTCAAAGCCTTCAAAAGAGGATACAATTCACAAACAATTCCTCACTTAAATAACATTAACAGTTAAAAACAATTCATTTTGAGACAGTTTCAAAGCATTTCGGGATACAGAATTAATGAAGCTAAAACAAAGGCAATAGCGGTAAATTATGTACCCACACACTAATTGGTTCAGAAAAATTCATATTTGTGGGGACATGATAAAATGAAGTATTTAAGAGTATGGATTAAAAAGAATTCTGATGTGGCAGCTAAGGATATGCAGGAAGAGAATAAACAAAAGATAATACAAAAACTGAGAAAATGGAAGCTTTGTTATACAGATATAGATAATAAGATATAAAGGATAATAAATTATAAGAAGTAAAAATGTTTTTAGCCTCTGTAGTCTTATACACAGGTCAAGCATATTTTTATCAACCAGAGGAGAAGTTGTGGATAGCAATTAATAAAGAGCCAAAGGATTTATCTGGAAGGGGAAGACAGCAAGAGTTAAGTGGGATAAGATGATTCTTCCAGTAGAACAGGGCGGATTGGGATTACCTAATTTGAAGGGGTATTTTAGAGCTACACAGGCTCCTGTACATAGCACAAGCAGAAAACTATAATTCAAAGTGGAATGGGATGATGTTGAAATGAGGGAAGCTCAAGAAACAAGGAGAGACTGGGATTTTGGATGCAGGCCTTTAAGGAGAATGACAGTAATCATACAAAATATTATATCCATAAAGCAGCAGAAAGTATTCTAAGAACTAAACCAACAAGGGAATGGAGAAAGGAGATTCTGTAGATAGGGATGACTGCAATTAGGGATATAGACAATAGCAAGAGGAGGCTAGAATTTATTGGAGAAAACTGTCAAAGGAACCACGGTATTGGGAGCAAATAACTAGAGAGCGAAATGTAATAGAATGGTAACAGGCCAATAATTTATCTGGACTGCAGGTTAGAGATTGTCTTCCCTATCAAGGATTGATATCAGAGTATAGGCAAAGAGCAAGAAATAGGGAGGTCCTAAATGAAAAACCAGCACTAGTAGAGTTTTTAATAGAATCTAGAACAGTTATCCCACTCCACAAGGGGGGATCCACCTTGGATCCCGGGAACTACTGCCCCATCAGTCTGATGAGCCTGATCTGCAAGGCCATGGAATGTATTATCATGGAACTTATAAACAAAGAGATTGGCAACCTTCAAACACTGGACCCCACCCAGTTTGGGTTCATGAAGGGCCAGTCTTGTCTCCTGAACCTGATTGACTTCTTTAAATCAGTCTCCAGAGCCGTGGACGAGGGTAAGGTGGTCCACACAGCCTATCTGGACCTTGCCAAGGCCTTTGACACCATCCCCACTCAGGAATTATAGATAGACTTACTAAGCTGGGCATTAATCCCTACGTCACTCGATGGGTTTCCAACTGGCTTTCTGACAGAACCCACACTGTAAAAGTAGCCGACTCTATATCCAGCTCCAGACACGTGGCAAGTGGAGTACCTCAGGGTTCAGTCCTGGGACCGCTCTTGTTTGGCATCTACTTCTCTGAAGTACAGGCCAACACTAAGGGACTATGGCTAACAAAGTTCACAGATGACTGCAAACTGGGAGCCATTACTGAATCACCATATGATGTGGATACTCTACAAAAGGGTCTTACAGAAACAGATGCTTGGTGCCAGAGCCATGGGCTTAAGCTCAATGCCAAGAAATGTATAGTTATCCCCTTTGGGAAAAAACATGTACCTGTGAATTGCCACATAGGTGGCAGTACAATAAACACCGAAAGTATGATAAGAGACTTAGGGACAAAGGTGGACAGTGGTCTCACCTTTGATAACCACATTACCACAACAGTCAATCCTTCTATGTGGCACACCTCATCACTAAGGGCTTTTCATCCAGAAAAAAGGAGGTCATTGTCCCACTGTACTCATCCCTCATTAGACCCATTTTAGAATACAATGCCCCATTTACTATGTACCGCTCAAGACATCTGCAACAACTGGAAAAGCCATAGAAATACCTCACTAAAAGAATCACAGGCCTAAAGTAAATGCCCTACGCTGACTGCTTTAAACACCTCCAGCTATACTCTGTCACATATCATCTACTCAGAGGCGATCTCTGCTTAATATACAAGGCCATGTCAAACCCAGAGCTGTTGGACATGCTACACTTAAAGAAATCCCAATCCCTCAGAGCCACATGCTCCAGGGATCTAAACCTCTCCATCACAATAAACAAAACATGCTGGAGGGATAGGTTCCTGACCCAGAGACTCCCCAGACTCTGGAATAGTCTGTCCATACATGTCAAGCAGAGTGCCTTTTTGGCCGTCTTCAAAAGAAACCTTGACGATTGGATGGGAGAAAGGAAATTCACCCCGGGGATCATGTCAGTCATCCTGCTAGACAGGGGTCCAGGGAAGTAAATAGTGTGGGAAGAAATAGCCAGGGAATTGTTATGGCTAGGCTTGTATAGGCCCTAGGGACGATAGCCTAGTACCAACCTATGAACCTATAAAACTTGGAAGAATACTAGAATCAAAGAATTAGTATGCATTCCAACTAAAACTATCATCACAACAATACAATGATTCATTAGAATCACAACTAAATCAGATGAAGAGTTCTTATCAGTACAAACATTATTTGTATCATCAGAAGAAAAATAATGTAACAAATGAAGTTTCATACAAAGTTTAAAACAATTTATTCTATATTTGTACAACTGCAGAAGCACAGTAGGCACAAATTTAAGTCCCAAATTCATTACAGACAACTCATTATGAGAGAGAAATACCAGAAATATTGACCAGTTATTAATTTGATTCAGTCTCCTCAAACACAGAATGGCAATCTACTGAGATTTATGGATGCTTAACATAGGACTCCAACTGAACAGAAAATGAAACAGTTTTACCTTTGATATTTCTTATTTTGTGGTACATGGTCAGCTCTCTGTTTTATTGCTCATAACCCCTTTTGTGACCTGTATGATGAAAATTCCTGTTGTCACTACTTGTAATGTCATTCTGAGGGCCATTACTGTTCCAATAAGCCTTCTTTCTGGTAAAATTAGAAGACTCATAATTGTCTTTAAAGTTATTCATCACAGGTGTACTTGTCACCACAGGAACAATGTGAGCACAACTCCAACAGTTTGAAGAAATGGAAGTAGAAGCCCCTGCAGAAGGCACACCTACAAGCTGACCCCAACCGTTCATCTTCACCGCTTGATGTCTGTGACTGATCAACTTGTCCACCACAGAAATGCAGTATTAGAAGCATAATCATGGTTATGCGTTTGAGGGTTCTTTTTGTTATGAGCTACCAATTCATCTTTAAAGTCCTTAATATTAGTTTGAAGTTCATGCAACGTATAAGAAAAACAGTCGATCCAGTTTCCACTTTTAGTTGAGAATGCAGTTCACAGATTTTATCATTAATGGATTTATGTTTGATGGTATCATGTTCTATAAGGATATGAACCCACTCCAATGCACAATGAGCTGCAGCAGCCCAACACTTCAAAATTCTCAATTTATCAGCATTACGAATGTCAAACAGAGCTGAATGGGGTTTAAAACCTCCAAAACTCCATGGTATTAAATTAAATTCCAAATATTTCTGTAGTGCTAATAAATTAAAATGTACCTTAGTCTCAGAATATAAGCATTTGGTAAGTTCATTAATTACTGAATAAAAAAATTCCATTGAGTCCTACTACTCTGTAAAACAACGAAAAATACAGAGGAAACGCAGTGCAGGCTCCAGATGAACAATATTTATTGCAAAACAACTCGCTAAGATGAAAAAAGTTTAAAAATGATTCCAGACCAATGCATCAGTAACTGTACTTCCAAAATAAAACCTCAAAGTTTGACAAAGAGTTAAGCGCTTTCACCTACATAATGTAGGCTTCCTCCGAACTAAGGTATTCAGGTGCTACAGTGTTTAAATAACTTTTTTGGCGCCAAAAAAGAGGTTGTTAGAGAAAGGGGAGAATATTACACATAGTAACACAGATCTCTCCAAAAAGGCAACCACAAAGTGTGGAAATTGCAACCAAGGTGGAGTTATAATGGAAGAAAAAGAGATTGTACTTGGAAATATACACAGACAACCATCTCCTCCCCCCAACAAATTCCAACACATGTGAGAGATGCAACCATATAGCCAAACTGGAGGCTAAGCTCTCTCAGCTCAGTACTGGCGTAACCAGTCAGGAGGAGAAGGAAACCACACTCACTACAATTCCAGTCTCACATAGACCTACCACGACAACAAACCAAACACATAAACACACAACATACTCGGAGGCTCAAAGATCTGGCTAAGCAGTAGAGACCTCCAAGGCAGACACCCAAGCAACTGCTACCCCAAAACAAAACACGTGCAACACATCTCACAAAGCCAGTGTGCCGAACAGTCACAGCCCTTAAGGCTAAACAACACACCTGATACACTTGTAATAGGTGACTCTATCGTCAGGCACACTGACGTCCCGCTCACCAGGCTGAACAAGGAGAAGGTCACGGTGAGCTGCCTGTCGGGCGCTAGGATCCGCCACATAACACAAGCACTCAGGTCACTCCAAGGCAAGTACATATATGACTCAGTTATTGTCCATGCTGGTGTGAATGACCTGAGACGTACCTCCGTGGACTACATGAAAAGAGACATAGAGGAGCTCTCTGAGCATGTAGCCCAGGCCGGTATGACCCTGACCTTGAGTAGCATCTTACCCTCATCAAGAATGATGCCACAATATGAAGACAAGATGATCAATTTCAACAATTGGCTTAAGTGTTGGTGTCATTCAAAGGGGATCCAGTGCCTGTCAGCCTGGGATGACATGCTCGACAAGCCACGATGCTTCGCTAGGGATGGCTTGCACCTGTCACCCCTGGGCTTTCAGATATTGGCAAAGGCTCTTGCTACCCCCATAGTGCCTCTTTTAGGCAAGGCTCAAAAGACAAACCCACCTCCATAGGTATCACAAGGATAAGAAACTAAGAGTAATGCTACTCAACGCCAGAAGTCTAAACCTCAAGATGCATGCACTCGAAACTCTCCTTAGCATGGGGAACATCGATATCTGTGCAGTAACAGAAACCTGGTTCAAGGCTCCCGAGACCACCCCAGCACTACCAGGTTATACCTCATACCATGCTTTTCGGCCCCAAAACTTGGACCAAACCACAAAAGGAGGGGGAGTATCAATATTCGTCAAAGATGCCCACACCTCCAGGTTGGTGGCACAGCACGAAGCATCAGAGACTATCCATGTGCAACTAACAGTGGGTAAAACTGCCTTCCAGTTTATAGCCTGCTACAGACCACCCTCCCAAACACAGGAACCCCACTCGGCCTTCCTGAGAATATTGGAAAATATGAAGGTCTCTCCAAACACCATTATATTCGGCGACTTCAACTACCCAAACATAGACTGGGAGCATTACTCTAGCTCCAACACCCTAGCCCAAAGGTTCCTAGAATTTATAAACTCAAATGCTATGGAACAACTTGTTACCACTCCCACAAGAGGGGAAAACATACTGGACCTGATCATCACCAACATGGGGACACTATGCTCCAGACCAGAAGTGTATCCCTCACTGGTAAGATCAGACCATAAACTAATCTCACTGGATATTCACATCCCGACCCCACCCCTGCCCAGAAAACCACAGTGAAAAACTTCTCTAAAGCAAATTTCACATGCCTCAAAACTGAGGCGAAATCCTTCAAAGCCCCCGGGCCTGTGGAAAATAGGCCCAGACCGCAGAATCCTTTATAAACGCATTCTATGAACACCTTCAGGAATGCATGGATCATGCAATCCCAAATAAAACCAAGACCCAATCCTCCAAAGGCAGATGTCCTGTCTGGTGGACCCCAGCCATAAACAAACTATACAATAGAAGGAGGAAGCTACTACATGATAGAGCAAAATCCCAAAAAGGGAAGGCATCTCTGATCAGTATTAGCAAAAAACTATGGGCACTCGTAAAATCGTCTAAGGCCAGTTTCAAGAGAAAAATTGCACAGGACACTAAGGATAATCACAAGGCTTTCTTTAGTTATGTTAGGAACCTGGGTGGGAATTCCCAGATATGCTCAGAATTAGTCCAAAATGACAAAAAATACACCGAGCCCACAGACATTGCCAACATCCTAGCTGACAGGTTCAGTGCAAACTTCTTCCCCCCTCCCCACCAAAAGGGCAAATATCTATCCCAACAGAGTGCTGCCCCCCTGACATCTCAGATGCTCAGGTAAGAGCCCCTCTCCAAAGCAAAAACACAGCATCAATGGGACCAGATGGTGTCCCGGGCTGCGTCCTACATGAACTCCAAGAAGAGCTAAACCCAAACATAAAACTACTGTTCAATCTTAGCCTTACTACAGGATATGTACCCAAAGAGTGGCGTACAGCAACAGCGGTCCCTCTCCACAAAGGTGGTGCCTCAACGGATCCTGGAAACTATTGCCCCATAAGCTTGACTAGCTTGGTCTGCAAAGCTATGGAAAGGATCATTATGGACCTCATAAATAAAGATATTGGGGACCTACAGACACTGGATCCTACCCAGTTTGGCTTTGTTAAGGGCAGATCCTGCCTCTTAAACCTGGTCGATTTCTTTGAAACAGTCACCAAGGCCATTGACGAGGGGAAGGTGGTCCACACAGCCTACCTGGACCTCGCAAAAGCCTTCAATACAATACCCCACTCGGGCATTATAGATAAGCTCACCAGCTTAAATATAAACCCACATGTCACTAGATGGGTTGCAAACTGGCTCAAGGACAGAACCCACATGGTTAGAATTGCTGGAGCCATGTCAGACTCCAAACCAGTTACAAGTGGCATTCCACAAGGCTCAGTCCTGGGACCTCTCTTGTTCGGTATATATTTCTCGAAGGTACAGGCCAACATGGAAGGACTGTGGCTGACCAAGTTCGCAGATGACTGCAAACTGGGCGCCATAATCAACTCTCCAGCCGACACAAGCATCCTCCAAAAGGGCCTCATAGAAACAGACAGCTGGTGCCAGAGCCATGGCCTCAAGCTAAACGCCAAAACGTGTATAGTCATCCCCTTTGGCAAAAACAAAGTGCCCACAAATTACCACATAGGTGGTAATCCATTAAGTACAGAAGAAGTCATTAGGGACCTGGGGACTCAAGTTGATAGCAATCTCTCATTTGACAACCACGTGGCCAAAGTGGTTAGAAAAACATTTTATATAGCCCACCTAATCATGAAGGGATTCACATCTAGATCAGGGGAGGTCATCGTGCCTCTTTACTCATCTGTCATCAGGCCCATAATTGAGTACAATGCCCCTTTTGGGATGTACCTTACCAGACACCTGCAGCAACTGGAAAGACCCCAAAAGTACCTCACCAAGAGGATCAAAGGGCTCAAACAGATGCCATATGCTGCCCGGTTAAAGAAACTCCAGCTCTACTCAGTGGCATACCGCCTGCTCAGAGGTGATCTGTGCCTGACGTATAAAGCCATGTCCAACCCGGAATTAATGGACATGCTGCACCTCAGAAAATCCAAATCCCATCGAGCTACGCGCTCGAGAGACTTGAACCTCAGCACTGAAATAAATAGAACATGCTGGAGGGACAGATTCATAACCCAGAGGCTCCCTTCACTCTGGAATAAAATCCCAGTCCAGGTTAGGCAGAGTCCCACATTGACTCTCTTCAAGAGGAATCTTGATGAGTGGATGGGCGATCGTAGGTTTACCCCGGCTATCACTTCTGTGTCACTGTTAGACAGAGGCACAGTATACTAACCTCAAAAAAAGGCATAGCAAAATTAATTTAAAATGGGTGGCAAAAGCCAAACACACTCTGGCTAGGCTTATAAATGCCCTAGGGCAGATAGCCTAGTATGAACCTATGAACCTAAGACTAAAATTAAGTTTAAAACAGGTAATTGCAACACTAATTTTGTAATATATATGGCAAAATGTAAAATATGCCCTGGATACTATATAGGTAAGACTGAGAGAGCTTTTAAAAAGAGAATTTATGATCACCTATACAGTATAAGGAAAAAGGATGTGAACAATGCCTTGTATAGGCATATAGAAAAGTTAGGGGCGGAACACAATTTTGCTAAATGCTACTGCAGCATGGACCATTAAAACATATACTGTTAATGGTAAGATTTTACTTACACAACTGTACTTTTTCTACTGCCATTCTCTAGCACTTTCTTGTCTTCTGTGTCCCACTGAGTTTTATAAATGTAGTACATTTTACATATAAACACTTATGTGCCACAAATGTTCCCTTCATTTTATGTTGTTTTAAGTAATAATGGGAAATTATACTGCTTATTCAGAAAACTGCTCAAATTGTATTTAGCAGTGTATAAAAATCTTTAAGTGTAGTTTCTTATTTTAATTTAGCTTTTTGTCTGTGGACATCCTTTCTCTTAACCATATTTAATGTTTAAATTCAGAAATGCAGAAGTAACTGCTTTGTGTGTTGATGGCATGGTAAGCAGGTCATACATTGCACTGCAGCACAATGTGAGGTTAAAAGTCATGTGCAAGTGTCACATTATTGGAGAGGTGCTGTCTGTCTTCAATACTTTTTGTAAATATGGCATTTGTGGAGCTGTGCCACAGGCTTTCTAATATTCTACCATGTCTAATTTTGTCAAGATTCTATGAAATTATACTATTCTACCAACTCTACTTTCAATGAGAGGTTTTATCAAGCACTGGTTTAATGAAGAGTGTGCTTATGTGGATACACTGACTTTTAGGCATGCCTGGGAAAAGTTAAACTGTAACTAGATGTTTTCTTCTGTAAAGCTGTGCAACCTTGGAGATACTATATTAAAATATTAGAGGTACAGAGCAAAGCCCCATAAATGCGGGAGGCAAGCAGGGATTGCATCCTCCTTAAAATAAGCATTTTGTC
Source organism: Protopterus annectens (assembly GCF_019279795.1). Taxonomy (NCBI): domain Eukaryota; kingdom Metazoa; phylum Chordata; order Ceratodontiformes; family Protopteridae; genus Protopterus; species Protopterus annectens. Next base: position 1,435,900,338 of record NC_056725.1, read on the forward strand.
AATTTATATTTGTTTAAAAAGGTCACACAGGAAAACCAACTGGTTAAAAAACACAAAAAGATGTAGCAAAGGTAGACTTTCCACTGTGTGATACCTTAAACCTCTTGTAACAGAGGCAACATAGGATATATGCAAATTACCCTTTAAGGATATCAGGTGTCTAAGCTAAATGTCAATTCTGAATGTCCATGACTTTTTCTTTTACTTTTAAGTCTACTTATGGACAATTTCAGGTCAATAAAGCCAAACCGTCTAGCTGTAGACATGCATGTTTAGGCCTTATTATGACATCATCAACACAGCATAAGAATGTTTGACTTTTGGAAACACAGGGTTCTCGTACCCAACTGATATCCATAAACATTAGGGTGTCTACAAAATATCCCAACTATCAAACTAAAACAATGAGTAAAAAGGTCACACAGGAAAACCAATTGGTTAAAAAACACAAAAAGAAAAATCTAGCAAAGCAAGATTTTTCCACTGTGTGATACCTTAATCTTCTTGTAATAGAGCAACATAGGATATATGCAAATTACTGTTGGGATATTTTGTAGACACCCTAATGTTTTTGGATATCAGTTGGGTATGACAGCTCTGTCTTTCCAAAAGTCAAACATTCCTCTTATGCTGTGCTGATGATTCCATAAGAAGGCAGAAACATGCATGTCCACAGCTACAGGGTTTGGCTTTATTGGCCTGAAATTGTCCATAAACAGACTTAAAAGTAAAAGAACAAGTCATGGACATTCAGAATTGCCATTTGACTGAGACACCTGATATCCTTAAAGGGGAATTTACATATATTTCATGTTGCCTCTGTTACAAGAGGTTTAAGGTATCACACAGTGGAAAGTCTAGCTTTGCTAGATTTTTCTTTTTGTGTTTTGTGTTCCCACCATATATACCCAAAGCATCCCTAACATCTGTCTCCCACCTAGTATCTGTAAGGAGCAGGTCTTAAATACCCTCTCCAAGGCAAAAACACAGACTTTATGGGAACAGACAGCATCTACATGGGTTGAAATGGGAATTAACATCACCACTGGGCATGCTTTTCAATCACAGCCTAAGCACTGGCTTCTCCCCAGTGGAATGGAAAACAGCTACTGTCATCCTTTTGCACAAAGGGGGTACATCCATGGACCCTGGGAAGTATTGACCCATTAGCCTGACCAGCCTTATCTGCAAGGCCATGAAACTAATCATTATGGACCTTATTAACAAAGATATAGGAAATCTCCAAATGCTCAACCTCACCCAGTTTGGCTTTGTCAAGGAGAGATCATGCCTGTTAAACTTGGTGGACTTCTTTGAGACAGTCACTAAAGCCCTAGATGAGGGCAAATCTGTACATACAGCCTACCTAGACTTAGCCAAGGCCTTTGACACAATCCCCTACTCAGGCATCATTGATAAACTCATCCAGCTGGGTATTCATATATTGTCAGGTGGGTTGCAAACTGGCTCATTGATAGAACTCATACAGTCAAAATAGGGGACTCCATCTCCTCCAGCAGACCTGTAACCAGTGGTGTTCCACAGGGATCACTTCTGGGACCTCTGCTGTTCGGAATCTACTTCTCTGAAGTACAGGCTAAAACTGAAGGACTGTGTCTGACAAAGTTTGCTGATGACTACAAGCTGGGAGCAATCATTGAAACTCCTAACAATGTCAACAGCCTGCAAGAAGGTCTTATGCAGACTAATGATTGGTGCCAAATTCATGGTCTTAAGCTTAATACAAACAAATGCATTATCATCCCCTTCTGCAAGGGTAATGTTCCTGCAAACTACTACATCAATAACTATACCCTAAGCACACAGTAAGTGGTGAGAGACCTGGGGACACAGGTTAACAGCAACCTTAACTTAGATCACCATGTCTCCACAGTGGTAAGAAGGGCATTTTATTTTGCTCATCTCATAAGTAAGGGCATTGCCTCCAGAAGAAAGTAGCTATACCTTCCATGTACTCTTCCCTCATCAGGTCAATAATAGAGTACAATGTTCCCTTTGGTATGTTCCTTTCCAAATACCTTCCCTTACAAAGAAAATTCAGGGTCTTCAAGATCTGTCTTATGCGACCAGATTGTCACTTTACTCTGTGTTGTACAGACTGCTCAGAGGAGACCTGTGCCTTGCATATAGAGCAATCACTGATCCAGCTTTAATGGAAATGCTGTACATTTGCAAATCAAAAGGGACACGAGTCACTCGCTCAAAGGACCTTAACCTTTATCAACAGATGATATCAACAGAACTTCCTGTAGAGATAGATTTGTCTCATAGAGGTTGCCCCACGTTTGGAACAAGCTTCCTATTCATGTTAAACAAAGCCCCTCATTGGCCCTATTTAAGTGTAATTTGGATGATTGCATGGGTAACTGGAAATTCACTTGGGGAGTTCCACCTGTGTCCCTCTTGGACAGGGGCAATAGGTGCTGATTTTAGTGTCTGCTTGAACCAGACACCCTTGGGAATGCAGGTTGAAATTGGCTAGGCTTGTAAGGAACCTGTGGCCATTACCCTATTAAACTCCTATGATCCTACAATGTGGTGAGGGTGTGTGGACTGTGCTGGCTGTCATAGAAACCAGTGACTGACCCTGAGAAATACTACCATTGGAAATGTCTCTGTGGAGTGTGAATAGAGGTTGCTGCTTCTATTGCAGCATGTTAAACTGTAGCTCTATCAACTCACATGCAACAGTGTTCAAAGTATGAACTTAATAATACAAATGACACAAAAAGGATGGCAATTAAAAAATTCTTTAATGACTGATCTGGCACTGATAAACAGTCGTGCATGTGTACATATGCACAGACACACACACACACACACACACACACACACACACACTTCTTCTTCTTTCGGCTTTTTCCCGGTTAGGGGTCGCCACAGCGGATCATCTGTCTGCACATGATTGGCTGTGGAGTTTTATGGTTTCGAGTTGCCAGCCCGGTGCCCAACCTTCCACAGAAGGCACACACATGCACACACTCACACCTAGGGCCAGTTTAGAGTGTCCAATCCACCTACTGCATGTCTTTGGGATGTGGGAGGAAACCGGAGCACCTAGAGGAAACCCACGCAACCACAGGGAGGACATGCAGACTCCACACAGAAAGCACCCCAGCCGAGAATCGAACCAGAGAACCTCTTGCTGTGAGGGTGTAATGCTAACCGCTGCACCACCGTGGCCGCCCTACACACACACACACACACACACGCACATACACACACACACACACACACACACACACACACACACACACACACACACACACACACACACACACACACACACACACACACACACACACACAGTTTTACAATCAAATATACACACTCATTTATTAATATCTGGACATTTCTAAAACTACAGTGTGTGATAAACTCTAGTATAAATAAAGCAATGGACTATGCCATCTAAAAATGTAAAAATAATAGACAAACAAAAACATCCACTAAATTTAGAAAACCACAGGAAAAAACAAAAATGGAAACACAGAGATGCCTCACTAAATACAACAATATAATTAAGGTGAATAATACAGGGAAATATTGTATCTTCCAGAGGTAGCAAAGTAGACCTCCCAGCTGCCATCCTTTTTGCATTATATTATCATTTTACTTATTTACCACAGTCATTTAGATGACAGAGTGAACTGATTTGGAAATACATCAAAAGCTCTCTTTGTAGACTGCTGGAGGTGTTTTAAGAGGTAAAACCTTGTGCTTGTTTTACTGGTAAGTTTGGGGTTGGGTTTTAATGGCCATACTTTCAGAAATAGAAAAAGTGTCAGCATTAGAAATGAGAGTTAAGTGTTTGTTGGTTAAGGTTAAAGTAAGAGCTAGGGAAAGGGACAGATTCAGTGCATGTGGGCTGGTGTGTTGGAGTGTTTTGTTTAGTGGTAATGGAATGGAAAGAGTTTTTGGTAATGTAAGGTAAGGTAAGGTGTAGGGATAGGATTAGGGGCAGGTTTAACATATTTTAGTAAGGTGGTGCATGGGGTTGAAGCATTGGTACAGCATATAGTGGGGTGTCATATTTCAGCAGGTCACATTAAAATATACGTAGCAGATATGTATCAGAGTAACAACAATGCTTATGCATAGATTGTTTTATTCAAGGAAATATAGGCCTAAAACACAAGACTTTAACTGTGCAGTTCATTAAAATTCACACAGTTTGAAGAATAGCAGTTGTAACTAGTAAACAGGGTAGTAACTGTACTGCTGAATCATAGTTACATGTCTTGCATACATATAACCACAACAAATAATTATACCATGTAGGCATTGTGCTCTTTCAGATTCAAACTTTTCACACACACACACACACACAGACATGAGTAATAAACAAGCCAATAAATTCTGTGTTCATATTCTCACATTTTATCCAAAATGTGTTCCAAGTAACATGCATGCTAGCAGCAAACCTGCTTATTTCTGTACTCACTCTTTAAAATGTCGCTGGCCTAACAAATATACATGGCATGACATATGCTGCTCAGGCATTTCAAATACCAACACTTAAGAAATGATTGACTCACCTCAATGTTGACAAATGCACTTTAAAACAACATTATAATGATTTAGATTGTTGGCATACCCAGTAATGTACAATGAAACTTACTAATTTCAATTAAAAGCAGCTGAAGCAATGAACTCTTCCTGTCTGAAATGGCTAATCAACACATACCAAAGGCAAAGTGATATGTTAACACCAGCTACCAAGACATATCAATGGTAGCCCAGTATGCTAAGGACATTTAAACATTGATGATTCCTGGCAGAAATTGCACACCAGAAACCCGAATAACATGGTGTACAGTTCACAGAATGTTACATAATATTGCCATTAACATCAAAACAATATTAGGGATAAACAAGCAGGACTTGGTATATATGTTAGGAAGACTGTCCAGTCACTGTACGTTTACACTTTAGCATGCTTACCTACTTCCTGTATAGTTACAGAAAAAATGTCAGTCTCTCTGAAATGTTCAGAGCACCTGTTTGGGGCTGCAGTGAAACTAGGATGTTCATCAGCCATGTAGTTCCCTTTATTAATGTACTGCAAGGATATCAGCCACTACCTGACAGCACATCATGCCCTGATTTGTGGCAGGCATTGTCAGGGACTTTTTGAATGATACTGGTGTACCCAGAAATGGAAGGTGATGCTAACCTAAGAGGTCTGACTTTGCCAGTCATGGCAGTCACTAGCCTCAATGCTTACTGATGCAGAGAGCAGACATCCTGTTACTGCTATGCATGTCAAATGCATTTCACAAATTTTAAGATATAAAAGCAAATGTAACCAGTGTATTTGTTTATCAGGACAACAAGTAGGGGAGGATAACTGTTAGATCTTCTATAAGAGACAGCAGTACCTCAGAGCAGGCCACAGTGAATAGTATATATGAATAGCAGCTGTATGCATAAATTTTACTGTGGTTAATGTGATGGTATACATTGAATCTGATATGTAGCATCTGTTTGTGTGTGTTTGTGTGTGTGTGTGTGTGTGTGTGTGTGTGTGTGTGTGTGTGTGTGTGTGTGTGTATACACACACATACATACATATATAGGTTTACTGTCAAAATATTGAATGGCAGTTATGAGAAACTGGCATGTCAACATGCATGCTTTCCACTTTCCTTAATGCCGATCTGAAAATGTTTGAATCCGCCTTAGTGAATGCTAGTGTGCATTCACTCATATGAAGATGACATTCTGATTGGAGATTGCATTGCAGTGGGGATCGGGAAATTTACCCTTTTCTTCATTATAAGCAAATGCAGAAAGCCTCGCCAAACGCTATATGGTCATGAGACGCCAGACAAAAATATTCAAAGCTTGTTAGAAATATCATAAGCTGTAAGCCAGAATTAAAATAATCCAGTGTTTAATAAAAATCAAATAGTTGCAAGTTAAGCGCTTTCACCCGTTCAAAACACAGGCTTTATCAGAACTAAAAATTTAAAATAACAGTACCATTTAAATAACTTTTTTGGCACCAAAAACGTTGGCTCCATTTAAAGACACAAAAAAAACATAAAAATGAAACAAAAAAACATCAGTGCATATTATGTGATCAATGTTGACATTCCAAACTAAAAATATAAGAAGTCATCACATGTTATATTAAAAAAACTTCTCTCAGTTAATAACTATTACTATTAATACAAGTTGAGCAAAGACTTTATAGAAATAAAATCTGGTAAAAAAGGTTTATTATCATATAAGGAGCTGTGGTGGCAGTTGTTTACAGATGCGTCTACCCCCCCCACACACACACACAGGACTAAATGATTTTATTTCTATAAAGTCTTTGCTCAACTTGTATTAATAGTAATAGTTATTAACTGAGAGAAGTTTTTTTAATATAACACGTGATGACTTCTTATATTTTTAGTTTGGAATGTCAACATTGATCACATAATATGCACTGATGGTTTTTTGTTTCATTTTTATGGTTTTGTGTCTTTAAATGGAGCCAACGTTTTTGGTGCCAAAAAAGTTATTTAAACGGTACTGTTATTTTAAAATTTTAGTTCTGATGAAGCCTGTGTTTTGAATTGATGAAAGTGCTTAACTTGTAACTATTCGATTTTTATTAAACACTGGATTATTTTTAATTCTGGCTTACAGCTTATATTTCTAACAAGCTTTGAAGATTTTTTGTCTGGCGTCTCATGACCGTATAGAGTTTGGCGAGGCTTTCTGCATTTGCTTATTCAGTTCTGTTGTTTTTGCGAACGCCAAACATTTTTGTTCTTTTCTTCATTATAGTGCGATCTCAGAGCTTGTAAATACAATATGCAGGGGGTGCACGGGGGCTTACCCTCCTATAAAATTTAAGTGAAACATCACCGGAAGTCAATGTAACCTGAGTAATGTCGATAATATTGAATTGTGAATTATCAACATTACCGCTGTCATCATTTTGATGAAACACCTTTTTTATTTCCGACATTTATTTTTGGCTAAGTGAATACACAAAGGACTGTGATTCTTGATTGTGATAGCAAACAATATTTATGTACTCTATCTGTATGCATATTTATCTATCTGTATCTAAATGTATATCTATCTATCTGTCTATCTATCAATGTGGGATTGAATTAAATGTTTTTGATAGATGAAGTTAAATGATGTCATTTAGTTCCTGGTTTTTTACAACAATCAAACTGTAGAATTACAGAAGGTTTGACGTTCATGATCTGCCAACTGTGAATCTATGTTGAGTAATGTCATCATTCAGAAGACCTCCTTCAAG